>NW_026605583.1:0-37943 GCF_945859685.1 Eupeodes corollae | reverse complement strand
AAATCAAATCACACCCAAAACCATCACCTGATCCTTCCCAACCCCCAAAATCGATCAAGACTTCAAAATAGATACTTGACATGTACTAGAAAAAGATACTCCTAATCAAGATCTATCATTATAGATATAGATGAGTCATTTTGGAGCATCCTGAAGGATTTTTGATGTTCTAGACGAAAATCAAATCACACCCAAAACCATCACCTGATCCTTCCCAACCCCCAAAATCGATCAAGACTTCAAAATAGATACTTGACATGTACTAGAAAAAGATACTCCTAATCAAGATCTATCATTATAGATATAGATGAGTCATTTTGGAGCATCCTGAAGGATTTTTAATGTTCTAGACGAAAATCAAATCACACCCAAAACCATCACCTGATCCTTCCCAACCCCCAAAATCGATCAAGACTTCAAAATAGATACTTGACATGTACTAGAAAAAGATACTCCTAATCAAGATCTATCATTAAAGATATAGATGAGTCATTTTGGAGCATCCTGAAGGATTTTTGATGTTCTAGACGAAAATCAAATCACACCCAAAACCATCACCTGATCCTTCCCAACCCCCAAAATCGATCAAGACTTCAAAATAGATACTTGACATGTACTAGAAAAAGATACTCCTAATCAAGATCTATCATTATAGATATAGATGAGTCATTTTGGAGCATCCTGAAGGATTTTTGATGTTCTAGACGAAAATCAAATCACACCCAAAACCATCACCTGATCCTTCCCAACCCCCAAAATCGATCAAGACTTCAAAATAGATACTTGACATGTACTAGAAAAAGATACTCCTAATCAAGATCTATCATTATAGATATAGATGAGTCATTTTGGAGCATCCTGAAGGATTTTTGATGTTCTAGACGAAAATCAAATCACACCCAAAACCAGCACCTGATCCTTCCCAACCCCCAAAATCGATCAAGACTTCAAAATAGATACTTGACATGTACTAGAAAAAGATACTCCTAATCAAGATCTATCATTATAGATATAGATGAGTCATTTTGGAGCATCCTGAAGGATTTTTGATGTTCTAGACGAAAATCAAATCACACCCAAAACCATCACCTGATCCTTCCCAACCCCCAAAATCGATCAAGACTTCAAAATAGATACTTGACATGTACTAGAAAAAGATACTCCTAATCAAGATCTATCATTATAGATATAGATGAGTCATTTTGGAGCATCCTGAAGGATTTTTGATGTTCTAGACGAAAATCAAATCACACCCAAAACCATCACCTGATCCTTCCCAACCCCCAAAATCGATCAAGACTTCAAAATAGATACTTGACATGTACTAGAAAAAGATACTCCTAATCAAGATCTATCATTATAGATATAGATGAGTCATTTTGGAGCATCCTGAAGGATTTTTGATGTTCTAGACGAAAATCAAATCACACCCAAAACCATCACCTGATCCTTCCCAACCCCCAAAATCGATCAAGACTTCAAAATAGATACTTGACATGTACTAGAAAAAGATACTCCTAATCAAGATCTATCATTATAGATATAGATGAGTCATTTTGGAGCATCCTGAAGGATTTTTGATGTTCTAGACGAAAATCAAATCACACCCAAAACCATCACCTGATCCTTCCCAACCCCCAAAATCGATCAAGACTTCAAAACAGATACTTGACATGTACTAGAAAAAGATACTCCTAATCAAGATCTATCATTATAGATATAGATGAGTCATTTTGGAGCATCCTGAAGGATTTTTGATGTTCTAGACGAAAATCAAATCACACCCAAAACCATCACCTGATCCTTCCCAACCCCCAAAATCGATCAAGACTTCAAAAAATAGATACTTGACATGTACTAGAAAAAGATACTCCTAATCAAGATCTATCATTATAGATATAGATGAGTCATTTTGAGCATCCTGAAGGATTTTTGATGTTCTAGACGAAAATCAAATCACACCCAAAACCATCACCTGATCCTTCCCAACCCCCAAAATCGATCAAGACTTCAAAATAGATACTTGACATGTACTAGAAAAAGATACTCCTAATCAAGATCTATCATTATAGATATAGATGAGTCATTTTGGAGCATCCTGAAGGATTTTTGATGTTCTAGACGAAAATCAAATCACACCCAAAACCATCACCTGATCCTTCCCAACCCCCAAAATCGATCAAGACTTCAAAATAGATACTTGACATGTACTAGAAAAAGATACTCCTAATCAAGATCTATCATTATAGATATAGATGAGTCATTTTGGAGCATCCTGAAGGATTTTTGATGTTCTAGACGAAAATCAAATCCCACCCAAAACCATCACCTGATCCTTCCCAACCCCCAAAATCGATCAAGACTTCAAAATAGATACTTGACATGTACTAGAAAAAGATACTCCTAATCAAGATCTATCATTATAGATATAGATGAGTCATTTTGGAGCATCCTGAAGGATTTTTGATGTTCTAGACGAAAATCAAATCACACCCAAAACCATCACCTGATCCTTCCCAACCCCCAAAATCGATCAAGACTTCAAAATAGATACTTGACATGTACTAGAAAAAGATACTCCTAATCAAGATCTATCATTATAGATATAGATGAGTCATTTTGGAGCATCCTGAAGGATTTTTGATGTTCTAGACGAAAATCAAATCACACCCAAAACCAGCACCTGATCCTTCCCAACCCCCAAAATCGATCAAGACTTCAAAATAGATACTTGACATGTACTAGAAAAAGATACTCCTAATCAAGATCTATCATTATAGATATAGATGAGTCATTTTGGAGCATCCTGAAGGATTTTTGATGTTCTAGACGAAAATCAAATCACACCCAAAACCATCACCTGATCCTTCCCAACCCCCAAAATCGATCAAGACTTCAAAATAGATACTTGACATGTACTAGAAAAAGATACTCCTAATCAAGATCTATCATTATAGATATAGATGAGTCATTTTGGAGCATCCTGAAGGATTTTTGATGTTCTAGACGAAAAATCAAATCACACCCAAAACCATCACCTGATCCTTCCCAACCCCCAAAATCGATCAAGACTTCAAAATAGATACTTGACATGTACTAGAAAAAGATACTCCTAATCAAGATCTATCATTATAGATATAGATGAGTCATTTTGGAGCATCCTGAAGGATTTTTGATGTTCTAGACGAAAATCAAATCACACCCAAAACCATCACCTGATCCTTCCCAACCCCCAAAATCGATCAAGACTTCAAAATATATACTTGACATATACTAGAAAAAGATACTCCTAATCAAGATCTATCATTATAGATATAGATGAGTCATTTTGGAGCATCCTGAAGGATTTTTGATGTTCTAGACGAAAATCAAATCACACCCAAAACCATCACCTGATCCTTCCCAACCCCCAAAATCGATCAAGACTTCAAAATAGATACTTGACATGTACTAGAAAAAGATACTCCTAATCAAGATCTATCATTATAGATATAGATGAGTCATTTTGGAGCATCCTGAAGGATTTTTGATGTTCTAGACGAAAATCAAATCACACCCAAAACCATCACCTGATCCTTCCCAACCCCCAAAATCGATCAAGACTTCAAAATAGATACTTGACATGTACTAGAAAAAGATACTCCTAATCAAGATCTATCATTATAGATATAGATGAGTCATTTTGGAGCATCCTGAAGGATTTTTGATGTTCTAGACGAAAATCAAATCACACCCAAAACCATCACCTGATCCTTCCCAACCCCCCAAAATTGATCAAGACTTCAAAATAGATACTTGACATGTACTAGAAAAAGATACTCCTAATCAAGATCTATCATATAGATATAGATGAGTCATTTTGGAGCATCCTGAAGGATTTTTGATGTTCTAGACGAAAATCAAATCACACCCAAAACCATCACCTGATCCTTCCCAACCCCCAAAATCGATCAAGACTTCAAAATAGATACTTGACATGTACTAGAAAAAGATACTCCTAATCAAGATCTATCATTATAGATATAGATGAGTCATTTTGGAGCATCCTGAAGGATTTTTGATGTTCTAGACGAAAATCAAATCACACCCAAAACCATCACCTGATCCTTCCCAACCCCCAAAATCGATCAAGACTTCAAAATAGATACTTGACATGTACTAGAAAAAGATACTCCTAATCAAGATCTATCATTATAGATATAGATGAGTCATTTTGGAGCATCCTGAAGGATTTTTGATGTTCTAGACGAAAATCAAATCACACCCAAAACCATCACCTGATCCTTCCCAACCCCCAAAATCGATCAAGACTTCAAAATAGATACTTGACATGTACTAGAAAAAGATACTCCTAATCAAGATCTATCATTATAGATATAGATGAGTCATTTTGGAGCATCCTGAAGGATTTTTGATGTTCTAGACGAAAATCAAATCACACCCAAAACCATCACCTGATCCTTCCCAACCCCCAAAATCGATCAAGACTTCAAAATAGATACTTGACATGTACTAGAAAAAGATACTCCTAATCAAGATCTATCATTATAGATATAGATGAGTCATTTTGGAGCATCCTGAAGGATTTTTGATGTTCTAGACGAAAATCAAATCACACCCAAAACCATCACCTGATCCTTCCCAACCCCCAAAATCGATCAAGACTTCAAAATAGATACTTGACATGTACTAGAAAAAGATACTCCTAATTAAGATCTATCATTATAGATATAGATGAGTCATTTTGGAGCATCCTGAAGGATTTTTGATGTTCTAGACGAAAATCAAATCACACCCAAAACCATCACCTGATCCTTCCCAACCCCCAAAATCGATCAAGACTTCAAAATAGATACTTGACATGTACTAGAAAAAGATACTCCTAATCAAGATCTATCATTATAGATATAGATGAGTCATTTTGGAGCATCCTGAAGGATTTTTGATGTTCTAGACGAAAATCAAATCACACCCAAAACCATCACCTGATCCTTCTAAACCCCCAAAATCGATCAAGACTTCAAAATAGATACTTGACATGTACTAGAAAAAGATACTCCTAATCAAGATCTATCATTATAGATATAGATGAGTCATTTTGGAGCATCCTGAAGGATTTTTGATGTTCTAGACGAAAATCAAATCACACCCAAAACCATCACCTGATCCTTCCCAACCCCCAAAATCGATCAAGACTTCAAAATAGATACTTGACATGTACTAGAAAAAGATACTCCTAATCAAGATCTATCATTATAGATATAGATGAGTCATTTTGGAGCATCCTGAGGGATTTTTGATGTTCTAGACGAAAATCAAATCACACCCAAAACCATCACCTGATCCTTCCAACCCCCAAAATCGATCAAGACTTCAAAATAGATACTTGACATGTACTAGAAAAAGATACTCCTAATCAAGATCTATCATTATAGATATAGATGAGTCATTTTGGAGCATCCTGAAGGATTTTTGATGTTCTAGACGAAAATCAAATCACACCCAAAACCATCACCTGATCCTTCCCAACCCCCAAAACCGATCAAGACTTCAAAATAGATACTTGACATGTACTAGAAAAAGATACTCCTAATCAAGATCTATCATTATAGATATAGATGAATCATTTTGGAGCATCCTGAAGGATTTTTGATGTTCTAGACGAAAATCAAATCACACCCAAAACCATCACCTGATCCTTCCCAACCCCCAAAATCGATCAAGACTTCAAAATAGATACTTGACATGTACTAGAAAAAGATACTCCTAATCAAGATCTATCATTATAGATATAGATGAGTCATTTTGGAGCATCCTGAAGGATTTTTGATGTTCTAGACGAAAATCAAATCACACCCAAAACCATCACCTGATCCTTCCCAACCCCCAAAATCGATCAAGACTTCAAAATAGATACTTGACATGTACTAGAAAAAGATACTCCTAATCAAGATCTATCATTATAGATATAGATGAGTCATTTTGGAGCATCCTGAAGGATTTTTGATGTTCTAGACGAAAATCAAATCACACCCAAAACCATCACCTGATCCTTCCCAACCGCCAAAATCGATCAAGACTTCAAAATAGATACTTGACATGTACTAGAAAAAGATACTCCTAATCAAGATCTATCATTATAGATATAGATGAGTCATTTTGGAGCATCCTGAAGGATTTTTGATGTTCTAGACGAAAATCAAATCACACCCAAAACCATCACCTGATCCTTCCCAACCCCCAAAATCGATCACGACTTCAAAATAGATACTTGACATGTACTAGAAAAAGATACTCCTAATCAAGATCTATCATTATAGATATAGATGAGTCATTTTGGAGCATCCTGAAGGATTTTTGATGTTCTAGACGAAAATCAAATCACACCCAAAACCATCACCTGATCCTTCCCAACCCCCAAAATCGATCAAGACTTCAAAATAGATACTTGACATGTACTAGAAAAAGATACTCCTAATCAAGATCTATCATTATAGATATAGATGAGTCATTTTGGAGCATCCTGAAGGATTTTTGATGTTCTAGACGAAAATCAAATCACACCCAAAACCATCACCTGATCCTTCCCAACCCCCAAAATCGATCAAGACTTCAAAATAGATACTTGACATGTACTAGAAAAAGATACTCCTAATCAAGATCTATCATTATAGATATAGATGAGTCATTTTGGAGCATCCTGAAGGATTTTTGATGTTCTAGACGAAAATCAAATCACACCCAAAACCATCACCTGATCCTTCCCAACCCCCAAAATCGATCAAGACTTCAAAATAGATACTTGACATGTACTAGAAAAAGATACTCCTAATCAAGATCTATCATTATAGATATAGATGAGTCATTTTGGAGCATCCTGAAGGATTTTTGATGTTCTAGACGAAAATCAAATCACACCCAAAACCATCACCTGATCCTTCCCAACCCCCAAAATCGATCAAGACTTCAAAATAGATACTTGACATGTACTAGAAAAAGATACTCCTAATCAAGATCTATCATTATAGATATAGATGAGTCATTTTGGAGCATCCTGAAGGATTTTTGATGTTCTAGACGAAAATCAAATCACACCCAAAACCATCACCTGATCCTTCCCAACCCCCAAAATCGATCAAGACTTCAAAATAGATACTTGACATGTACTAGAAAAAGATACTCCTAATCAAGATCTATCATTATAGATATAGATGAGTCATTTTGGAGCATCCTGAAGGATTTTTGATGTTCTAGACGAAAATCAAATCACACCCAAAACCAGCACCTGATCCTTCCCAACCCCCAAAATCGATCAAGACTTCAAAATAGATACTTGACATGTACTAGAAAAAGATACTCCTAATCAAGATCTATCATTATAGATATAGATGAGTCATTTTGGAGCATCCTGAAGGATTTTTTGATGTTCTAGACGAAAATCAAATCACACCCAAAACCATCACCTGATCCTTCCCAACCCCCAAAATCGATCAAGACTTCAAAATAGATACTTGACATGTACTAGAAAAAGATACTCCTAATCAAGATCTATCATTATAGATATAGATGAGTCATTTTGGAGCATCCTGAAGGATTTTTGATGTTCTAGACGAAAATCAAATCACACCCAAAACCATCACCTGATCCTTCCCAACCCCCAAAATCGATCAAGACTTCAAAATAGATACTTGACATGTACTAGAAAAAGATACTCCTAATCAAGATCTATCATTATAGATATAGATGAGTCATTTTGGAGCATCCTGAAGGATTTTTGATGTTCTAGACGAAAATCAAATCACACCCAAAACCATCACCTGATCCTTCCCAACCCCCAAAATCGATCAAGACTTCAAAATAGATACTTGAACATGTACTAGAAAAAGATACTCCTAATCAATATCTATCATTATAGATATAGATGAGTCATTTTGGAGCATCCTGAAGGATTTTTGATGTTCTAGACGAAAATCAAATCACACCCAAAACCATCACCTGATCCTTCCCAACCCCCAAAATCGATCAAGACTTCAAAATAGATACTTGACATGTACTAGAAAAAGATACTCCTAATCAAGATCTATCATTATAGATATAGATGAGTCATTTTGGAGCATCCTGAAGGATTTTTGATGTTCTAGACGAAAATCAAATCACACCCAAAACCATCACCTGATCCTTCCCAACCCCTCAAAATCGATCAAGACTTTAAAATAGATACTTGACATGTACTAGAAAAAGATACTCCTAATCAAGATCTATCATTATAGATATAGATGAGTCATTTTGGAGCATCCTGAAGGATTTTTGATGTTCTAGACGAAAATCAAATCACACCCAAAACCATCACCTGATCCTTCCCAACCCCCAAAATCGATCAAGACTTCAAAATAGATACTTGACATGTACTAGAAAAAGATACTCCTAATCAAGATCTATCATTGTAGATATAGATGAGTCATTTTGGAGCATCCTGAAGGATTTTTGATGTTCTAGACGAAAATCAAATCACACCCAAAACCATCACCTGATCCTTCCCAACCCCCAAAATTGATCAAGACTTCAAAATAGATACTTGACATGTACTAGAAAAAGATACTCCTAATCAAGATCTATCATTATAGATATAGATGAGTCATTTTGGAGCATCCTGAAGGATTTTTGATGTTCTAGACGTCAATCAAATCACACCCAAAACCATCACCTGATCCTTCCCAACCCCCAAAATCGATCAAGACTTCAAAATAGATACTTGACATGTACTAGAAAAAGATACTCCTAATCAAGATCTATCATTATAGATATAGATGAGTCATTTTGGAGCATCCTGAAGGATTTTTGATGTTCTAGACGAAAATCAAATCACACCCAAAACCATCACCTGATCCTTCCCAACCCCCAAAATCGATCAAGACTTCAAAATAGATACTTGACATGTACTAGAAAAAGATACTCCTAACCAAGATCTATCATTATAGATATAGATGAGTCATTTTGGAGCATCCTGAAGGATTTTTGATGTTCTAGACGAAAATCAAATCACACCCAAAACCATCACCTGATCCTTCCCAACCCCCAAAATCGATCAAGACTTCAAAATAGATACTTGACATGTACTAGAAAAAGATACTCCTAATCAAGATCTATCATTATAGATATAGATGAGTCATTTTGGAGCATCCTGAAGGATTTTTGATGTTCTAGACGAAAATCAAATCACACCCAAAACCATCACCTGATCCTTCCCAACCCCCAAAATCGATCAAGACTTCAAAATAAATACTTGACATGTACTAGAAAAAGATACTCCTAATCAAGATCTATCATTATAGATATAGATGAGTCATTTTGGAGCATCCTGAACGATTTTTGATGTTCTAGACGAAAATCAAATCACACCCAAAACCATCACCTGATCCTTCCCAACCCCCAAAATCGATCAAGACTTCAAAATAGATACTTGACATATACTAGAAAAAGATACTCCTAATCAAGATCTATCATTATAGATATAGATGAGTCATTTTGGAGCATCCTGAAGGATTTTTGATGTTCTAGACGAAAATCAAATCACACCCAAAACCATCACCTGATCCTTCCCAACCCCCAAAATCGATCAAGACTTCAAAATAGATACTTGACATGTACTAGAAAAAGATACTCCTAATCAAGATCTATCATTATAGATATAGATGAGTCATTTTGGAGCATCCTGAAGGATTTTTGATGTTCTAGACGAAAATCAAATCACACCCAAAACTATCACCTGATCCTTCCCAACCCCCAAAATCGATCAAGACTTCAAAATAGATACTTGACATGTACTAGAAAAAGATACTCCTAATCAAGATCTATCATTATAGATATAGATGAGTCATTTTGGAGCATCCTGAAGGATTTTTGATGTTCTAGACGAAAATCAAATCACACCCAAAACCATCACCTGATCCTTCCCAACCCCCAAAATCGATCAAGACTTCAAAATAGATACTTGACATGTACTAGAAAAAGATACTCCTAATCAAGATCTATCATTATAGATATAGATGAGTCATTTTGGAGCATCCTGAAGGATTTTTGATGTTCTAGACGAAAATCAAATCACACCCAAAACCATCACCTGATCCTTCCCAACCCCGAAAATCGATCAAGACTTCAAAATAGATACTTGACATGTACTAGAAAAAGATACTCCTAATCAAGATCTATCATTATAGATATAGATGAGTCATTTTGGAGCATCCTGAAGGATTTTTGATGTTCTAGACGAAAATCAAATCACACCCAAAACCATCACCTGATCCTTCCCAACCCCCAAAATCGAACAAGACTTCAAAATAGATACTTGACATGTACTAGAAAAAGATACTCCTAATCAAGATCTATCATTATAGATATAGATGAGTCATTTTGGAGCATCCTGAAGGATTTTTGATGTTCTAGACGAAAATCAAATCACACCCAAAACCATCACCTGATCCTTCCCAACCCCCAAAATCGATCAAGACTTCAAAATAGATACTTGACATGTACTAGAAAAAGATACTCCTAATCAAGATCTATCATTATAGATATAGATGAGTCATTTTGGAGCATCCTGAAGGATTTTTGATGTTCTAGACGAAAATCAAATCACACCCAAAACCATCACCTGATCCTTCCCAACCCCCAAAATCGATCAAGACTTCAAAATAGATACTTGACATGTACTAGAAAAAGATACTCCTAATCAAGATCTATCATTATAGATATAGATGAGTCATTTTGGAGCATCCTGAAGGATTTTTGATGTTCTAGACGAAAATCAAATCACACCCAAAAACCATCACCTGATCCTTCCCAACCCCCAAAATCGATCAAGACTTCAAAATAGATACTTGACATGTACTAGAAAAAGATACTCCTAATCAAGATCTATCATTATAGATATAGATGAGTCATTTTGGAGCATCCTGAAGGATTTTTGATGTTCTAGACGAAAATCAAATCACACCCAAAACCATCACCTGATCCTTCCCAACCCCCAAAATCGATCAAGACTTCAAAATAGATACTTGACATGTACTAGAAAAAGATACTCCTAATCAAGATCTATCATTATAGATATAGATGAGTCATTTTGGAGCATCCTGAAGGATTTTTGATGTTCTAGACGAAAATCAAATCACACCCAAAACCATCACCTGATCCTTCCCAACCCCCAAAATCGATCAAGACTTCAAAATAGATACTTGACATGTACTAGAAAAAGATACTCCTAATCAAGATCTATCATTATAGATATAGATGAGTCATTTTGGAGCATCCTGAAGGATTTTTGATGTTCTAGACGAAAATCAAATCACACCCAAAACCATCACCTGATCCTTCCCAACCCCCAAAATCGATCAAGACTTCAAAATAGATACTTGACATGTACTAGAAAAAGATACTCCTAATCAAGATCTATCATTATAGATATAGATGAGTCATTTTGGAGCATCCTGAAGGATTTTTGATGTTCTAGACGAAAATCAAATCACACCCAAAACCATCACCTGATCCTTCCCAACCCCCAAAATCGATCAAGACTTCAAAATAGATACTTGACATGTACTAGAAAAAGATACTCCTAATCAAGATCTATCATTATAGATATAGATGAGTCATTTTGGAGCATCCTGAAGGATTTTTGATGTTCTAGACGAAATTCAAATCACACCCAAAACCATCACCTGATCCTTCCCAACCCCAAAAATCGATCAAGACTTCAAAATAGATACTTGACATGTACTAGAAAAAGATACTCCTAATCAAGATCTATCATTATAGATATAGATGAGTCATTTTGGAGCATCCTGAAGGATTTTTGATGTTCTAGACGAAAATCAAATCACACCCAAAACCATCACCTGATCCTTCCCAACCCCCAAAATCGATCAAGACTTCAAAATAGATACTTGACATGTACTAGAAAAAGATACTCCTAATCAAGATCTATCATTATAGATATAGATGAGTCATTTTGGAGCATCCTGAAGGATTTTTGATGTTCTAGACGAAAATCAAATCACACCCAAAACCATCACCTGATCCTTCCCAACCCCCAAAATCGATCAAGACTTCAAAATAGATACTTGACATGTACTAGAAAAAGATACTCCTAATCAAGATCTATCATTATAGATATAGATGAGTCATTTTGGAGCATCCTGAAGGATTTTTGATGTTCTAGACGAAAATCAAATCACACCCAAAACCATCACCTGATCCTTCCCAACCCCCAAAATCGATCAAGACTTCAAAATAGATACTTGACATGTACAAGAAAAAGATACTCCTAATCAAGATCTATCATTATAGATATAGATGAGTCATTTTGGAGCATCCTGAAGGATTTTTGATGTTCTAGACGAAAATCAAATCACACCCAAAACCATCACCTGATCCTTCCCAACCCCCAAAATCGATCAAGACTTCAAAATAGATACTTGACATGTACTAGAAAAAGATACTCCTAATCAAGATCTATCATTATAGATATAGATGAGTCATTTTGGAGCATCCTGAAGGATTTTTGATGTTCGAGACGAAAATCAAATCACACCCAAAACCATCACCTGATCCTTCCCAACCCCCAAAATCGATCAAGACTTCAAAATAGATACTTGACATGTATTAGAAAAAGATACTCCTAATCAAGATCTATCATTATAGATATAGATGAGTCATTTTGGAGCATCCTGAAGGATTTTTGATGTTCTAGACGAAAATCAAATCACACCCAAAACCATCACCTGATCCTTCCCAACCCCCAAAATCGATCAAGACTTCAAAATAGATACTTGACATGTACTAGAAAAAGATACTCCTAATCAAGATCTATCATTATAGATATAGATGAGTCATTTTGGAGCATCCTGAAGGATTTTTGATGTTCTAGACGAAAATCAAATCACACCCAAAACCATCACCTGATCCTTCCCAACCCCCAAAATCGATCAAGACTTCAAAATAGATACTTGACATGTACTAGAAAAAGATACTCCTAATCAAGATCTATCATTATAGATATAGATGAGTCATTTTGGAGCATCCTGTAGGATTTTTGATGTTCTAGACGAAAATCAAATCACACCCAAAACCATCACCTGATCCTTCCCAACCCCCAAAATCGATCAAGACTTCAAAATAGATACTTGACATGTACTAGAAAAAGATACTCCTAATCAAGATCTATCATTATAGATATAGATGAGTCATTTTGGAGCATCCTGAAGGATTTTTGATGTTCTAGACGAAAATCAAATCACACCCAAAACCATCACCTGATCCTTCCCAACCCCCAAAATCGATCAAGACTTCAAAATAGATACTTGACATGTACTAGAAAAAGATACTCCTAATCAAGATCTATCATTATAGATATAGATGAGTCATTTTGGAGCATCCTGAAGGATTTTTGATGTTCTAGACGAAAATCAAATCACACCCAAAACCATCACCTGATCCTTCCCAACCCCCAAAATCGATCAAGACTTCAAAATAGATACTTGACATGTACTAGAAAAAGATACTCCTAATCAAGATCTATCATTATAGATATAGATGAGTCATTTTGGAGCATCCTGAAGGATTTTTGATGTTCTAGACGAAAATCAAATCACACCCAAAACCATCACCTGATCCTTCCCAACCCCCAAAATCGATCAAGACTTCAAAATAGATACTTGACATGTACTAGAAAAAGATACTCCTAATCAAGATCTATCATTATAGATATAGATGAGTCATTTTGGAGCATCCTGAAGGATTTTTGATGTTCTAGACGAAAATCAAATCACACCCAAAACCATCACCTGATCCTTCCCAACCCCCAAAATCGATCAAGACTTCAAAATAGATACTTGACATGTACTAGAAAAAGATACTCCTAATCAAGATCTATCATTATAGATATAGATGAGTCATTTTGGAGCATCCTGAAGGATTTTTGATGTTCTAGACGAAAATCAAATCACACCCAAAACCATCACCTGATCCTTCCCAACCCCCAAAATCGATCAAGACTTCAAAATAGATACTTGACATGTACTAGAAAAAGATACTCCTAATCAAGATCTATCATTATAGATATAGATGAGTCATTTTGGAGCATCCTGAAGGATTTTTGATGTTCTAGACGAAAATCAAATCACACCCAAAACCATCACCTGATCCTTCCCAACCCCCAAAATCGATCAAGACTTCAAAATAGATACTTGACATGTACTAGAAAAAGATACTCCTAATCAAGATCTATCATTATAGATATAGATGAGTCATTTTGGAGCATCCTGAAGGATTTTTGATGTTCTAGACGAAAATCAAATCACACCCAAAACCATCACCTGATCCTTCCCAACCCCCAAAATCGATCAAGACTTCAAAATAGATACTTGACATGTACTAGAAAAAGATACTCCTAATCAAGATCTATCATTATAGATATAGATGAGTCATTTTGGAGCATCCTGAAGGATTTTTGATGTTCTAGACGAAAATAAAATCACACCCAAAACCATCACCTGATCCTTCCCAACCCCCAAAATCGATCAAGACTTCAAAATAGATACTTGACATGTACTAGAAAAAGATACTCCTAATCAAGATCTATCATTATAGATATAGATGAGTCATTTTGGAGCATCCTGAAGGATTTTTGATGTTCTAGACGAAAATCAAATCACACCCAAAACCATCACCTGATCCTTCCCAACCCCCAAAATCGATCAAGACTTCAAAATAGATACTTGACATGTACTAGAAAAAGATACTCCTAATCAAGACCTATCATTATAGATATAGATGAGTCATTTTGGAGCATCCTGAAGGATTTTTGATGTTCTAGACGAAAATCAAATCACACCCAAAACCATCACCTGATCCTTCCCAACCCCCAAAATCGATCAAGACTTCAAAATAGATACTTGACATGTACTAGAAAAAGATACTCCTAATCAAGATCTATCATTATAGATATAGATGAGTCATTTTGGAGCATCCTGAAGGATTTTTGATGTTCTAGACGAAAATCAAATCACACCCAAAACCATCACCTGATCCTTCCCAACCCCCAAAATCGATCAAGACTTCAAAATAGATACTTGAAATGTACTAGAAAAAGATACTCCTAATCAAGATCTATCATTATAGATATAGATGAGTCATTTTGGAGCATCCTGAAGGATTTTTGATGTTCTAGACGAAAATCAAATCACACCCAAAACCATCACCTGATCCTTCCCAACCCCCAAAATCGATCAAGACTTCAAAATAGATACTTGACATGTACTAGAAAAAGATACTCCTAATCAAGATCTATCATTATAGATATAGATGAGTCATTTTGGAGCATCCTGAAGGATTTTTGATGTTCTAGACGAAAATCAAATCACACCCAAAACCATCACCTGATCCTTCCCAACCCCCAAAATCGATCAGGACTTCAAAATAGATACTTGACATGTACTAGAAAAAGATACTCCTAATCAAGATCTATCATTATAGATATAGATGAGTCATTTTGGAGCATCCTGAAGGATTTTTGATGTTCTAGACGAAAATCAAATCACACCCAAAACCATCACCTGTTCCTTCCCAACCCCCAAAATCGATCAAGACTTCAAAATAGATACTTGACATGTACTAGAAAAAGATACTCCTAATCAAGATCTATCATTATAGATATAGATGAGTCATTTTGGAGCATCCTGAAGGATTTTTGATGTTCTAGACGAAAATCAAATCACACCCAAAACCATCACCTGATCCTTCCCAACCCCCAAAATCGATCAAGACTTCAAAATAGATACTTGACATGTACTAGAAAAAGATACTCCTAATCAAGATCTATCATTATAGATATAGATGAGTCATTTTGGAGCATCCTGAAGGATTTTTGATGTTCTAGACGAAAATCAAATCACACCCAAAACCATCACCTGATCCTTCCCAACCCCCAAAATCGATCAAGACTTCAAAATAGATACTTGACATGTACTAGAAAAAGATACTCCTAATCAAGATCTATCATTATAGATATAGATGAGTCATTTTGGAGCATCCTGAAGGATTTTTGATGTTCTAGACGAAAATCAAATCACACCCAAAACCATCACCTGATCCTTCCCAACCCCCAAAATCGATCAAGACTTCAAAATAGATACTTGACATGTACTAGAAAAAGATACTCCTAATTAAGATCTATCATTATAGATATAGATGAGTCATTTTGGAGCATCCTGAAGGATTTTTGATGTTCTAGACGAAAATCAAATCACACCCAAAACCATCACCTGATCCTTCCCAACCCCCAAAATCGATCAAGACTTCAAAATAGATACTTGACATGTACTAGAAAAAGATACTCCTAATCAAGATCTATCATTATAGATACAGATGAGTCATTTTGGAGCATCCTGAAGGATTTTTGATGTTCTAGACGAAAATCAAATCACACCCAAAACCATCACCTGATCCTTCCCAACCCCCAAAATCGATCAAGACTTCAAAATAGATACTTGACATGTACTAGAAAAAGATACTCCTAATCAAGATCTATCATTATAGATATAGATGAGTCATTTTGGAGCATCCTGAAGGATTTTTGATGTTCTAGACGAAAATCAAATCACACCCAAAACCATCACCTGATCCTTCCCAACCCCCAAAATCGATCAAGACTTCAAAATAGATACTTGACATGTACTAGAAAAAGATACTCCTAATCAAGATCTATCATTATAGATATAGATGAGTCATTTTGGAGCATCCTGAAGGATTTTTGATGTTCTAGACGAAAATCAAATCACACCCAAAACCATCACCTGATCCTTCCCAACCCCCAAAATCGATCAGGACTTCAAAATAGATACTTGACATGTACTAGAAAAAGATACTCCTAATCAAGATCTATCATTATAGATATAGATGAGTCATTTTGGAGCATCCTGAAGGATTTTTGATGTTCTAGACGAAAATCAAATCACACCCAAAACCATCACCTGATCCTTCCCAACCCCCAAAATCGATCAAGACTTCAAAATAGATACTTGACATGTACTAGAAAAAGATACTCCTAATCAAGATCTATCATTATAGATATAGATGAGTCATTTTGGAGCATCCTGAAGGATTTTTGATGTTCTAGACGAAAATCAAATCACACCCAAAACCATCACCTGATCCTTCCCAACCCCCAAAATCGATCAAGACTTCAAAATAGATACTTGACATGTACTAGAAAAAGATACTCCTAATCAAGATCTATCATTATAGATATAGATGAGTCATTTTGGAGCATCCTGAAGGATTTTTGATGTTCTAGACGAAAATCAAATCACACCCAAAACCAGCACCTGATCCTTCCCAACCCCCAAAATCGATCAAGACTTCAAAATAGATACTTGACATGTACTAGAAAAAGATACTCCTAATCAAGATCTATCATTATAGATATAGATGAGTCATTTTGGAGCATCCTGAAGGATTTTTGATGTTCTAGACGAAAATCAAATCACACCCAAAACCATCACCTGATCCTTCCCAACCCCCAAAATCGATCAAGACTTCAAAATAGATACTTGACATGTACTAGAAAAAGATACTCCTAATCAAGATCTATCATTATAGATATAGATGAGTCATTTTGGAGCATCCTGAAGGATTTTTGATGTTCTAGACGAAAATCAAATCACACCCAAAACCATCACCTGATCCTTCCCAACCCCCAAAATCGATCAAGACTTCAAAATAGATACTTGACATGTACTAGAAAAAGATACTCCTAATCAAGATCTATCATTATAGATATAGATGAGTCATTTTGGAGCATCCTGAAGGATTTTTGATGTTCTAGACGAAAATCAAATCACACCCAAAACCATCACCTGATCCTTCCCAACCCCCAAAATCGATCAAGACTTCAAAATAGATACTTGACATGTACTAGAAAAAGATACTCCTAATCAAGATCTATCATTATAGATATAGATGAGTCATTTTGGAGCATCCTGAAGGATTTTTGATGTTCTAGACGAAAATCAAATCACACCCAAAACCATCACCTGATCCTTCCCAACCCCCAAAATCGATCAAGACTTCAAAATAGATACTTGACATGTACTAGAAAAAGATACTCCTAATCAAGATCTATCATTATAGATATAGATGAGTCATTTTGGAGCATGCTGAAGGATTTTTGATGTTCTAGACGAAAATCAAATCACACCCAAAACCATCACCTGATCCTTCCCAACCCCCAAAATCGATCAAGACTTCAAAATAGATACTTGACATGTACTAGAAAAAGATACTCCTAATCAAGATCTATCATTATAGATATAGATGAGTCATTTTGGAGCATCCTGAAGGATTTTTGATGTTCTAGACGAAAATCAAATCACACCCAAAACCATCACCTGATCCTTCCCAACCCCCAAAATCGATCAAGACTTCAAAATAGATACTTGACATGTACTAGAAAAAGATACTCCTAATCAAGATCTATCATTATAGATATAGATGAGTCATTTTGGAGCATCCTGAAGGATTTTTGATGTTCTAGACGAAAATCAAATCACACCCAAAACCATCACCTGATCCTTCCCAACCCCCAAAATCGATCAAGACTTCAAAATAGATACTTGACATGTACTAGAAAAAGATACTCCTAATCAAGATCTATCATTATAGATATAGATGAGTCATTTTGGAGCATCCTGAAGGATTTTTGATGTTCTAGACGAAAATCAAATCACACCCAAAACCATCACCTGATCCTTCCCAACCCCCAAAATCGATCAAGACTTCAAAATAGATACTTGACATGTACTAGAAAAAGATACTCCTAATCAAGATCTATCATTATAGATATAGATGAGTCATTTTGGAGCATCCTGAAGGATTTTTGATGTTCTAGACGAAAATCAAATCACACCCAAAACCATCACCTGATCTTTCCCAACCCCCAAAATCGATCAAGACTTCAAAATAGATACTTGACATGTACTAGAAAAAGATACTCCTAATCAAGATCTATCATTATAGATATAGATGAGTCATTTTGGAGCATCCTGAAGGATTTTTGATGTTCTAGACGAAAATCAAATCACACCCAAAACCATCACCTGATCCTTCCCAACCCCCAAAATCGATCAAGACTTCAAAATAGATACTTGACATGTACTAGAAAAAGATACTCCTAATCAAGATCTATCATTATAGATATAGATGAGTCATTTTGGAGCATCCTGAAGGATTTTTGATGTTCTAGACGAAAATCAAATCACACCCAAAACCATCACCTGATCCTTCCCAACCCCCAAAATCGATCAAGACTTCAAAATAGATACTTGACATGTACTAGAAAAAGATACTCCTAATCAAGATCTATCATTATAGATATAGATGAGTCATTTTGGAGCATCCTGAAGGATTTTTGATGTTCTAGACGAAAATCAAATCACACCCAAAACCATCACCTGATCCTTCCCAACCCCCAAAATCGATCAAGACTTCAAAATAGATACTTGACATGTACTAGAAAAAGATACTCCTAATCAAGATCTATCATTATAGATATAGATGAGTCATTTTGGAGCATCCTGAAGGATTTTTGATGTTCTAGACGAAAATCAAATCACACCCAAAACCATCACCTGATCCTTCCCAACCCCCAAAATCGATCAAGACTTCAAAATAGATACTTGACATGTACTAGAAAAAGATACTCCTAATCAAGATCTATCATTATAGATATAGATGAGTCATTTTGGAGCATCCTGAAGGATTTTTGATGTTCTAGACGAAAATCAAATCACACCCAAAACCATCACCTGATCCTTCCCAACCCCCAAAATCGATCAAGACTTCAAAATAGATACTTGACATGTACTAGAAAAAGATACTCCTAATCAAGATCTATCATTATAGATATAGATGAGTCATTTTGGAGCATCCTGAAGGATTTTTGATGTTCTAGACGAAAATCAAATCACACCCAAAACCATCACCTGATCCTTCCCAACCCCCAAAATCGATCAAGACTTCAAAATAGATACTTGACATGTACTAGAAAAAGATACTCCTAATCAAGATCTATCATTATAGATATAGATGAGTCATTTTGGAGCATCCTGAAGGATTTTTGATGTTCTAGACGAAAATCAAATCACATCCAAAACCATCACCTGATCCTTCCCAACCCCCAAAATCGATCAAGACTTCAAAATAGATACTTGACATGTACTAGAAAAAGATACTCCTAATCAAGATCTATCATTATAGATATAGATGAGTCATTTTGGAGCATCCTGAAGGATTTTTGATGTTCTAGACGAAAATCAAATCACACCCAAAACCATCACCTGATCCTTCCCAACCCCCAAAATCGATCAAGACTTCAAAATAGATACTTGACATGTACTAGAAAAAGATACTCCTAATCAAGATCTATCATTATAGATATAGATGAGTCATTTTGGAGCATCCTGAAGGATTTTTGATGTTCTAGACGAAAATCAAATCACACCCAAAACCATCACCTGATCCTTCCCATCCCCCAAAATCGATCAAGACTTCAAAATAGATACTTGACATGTACTAGAAAAAGATACTCCTAATCAAGATCTATCATTATAGATATAGATGAGTCATTTTGGAGCATCCTGAAGGATTTTTGATGTTCTAGACGAAAATCAAATCACACCCAAAACCATCACCTGATCTTTCCCAACCCCCAAAATCGATCAAGACTTCAAAATAGATACTTGACATGTACTAGAAAAAGATACTCCTAATCAAGATCTATCATTATAGATATAGATGAATCATTTTGGAGCATCCTGAAGGATTTTTGATGTTCTAGACGAAAATCAAATCACACCCAAAACCATCACCTGATCCTTCCCAACCCCCAAAATCGATCAAGACTTCAAAATAGATACTTGACATGTACTAGAAAAAGATACTCCTAATCAAGATCTATCATTATAGATATAGATGAGTCATTTTGGAGCATCCTGAAGGATTTTTGATGTTCTAGACGAAAATCAAATCACACCCAAAACCATCACCTGATCCTTCCCAACCCCCAAAATCGATCAAGACTTCAAAATAGATACTTGACATGTACTAGAAAAAGATACTCCTAATCAAGATCTATCATTATAGATATAGATGAGTCATTTTGGAGCATCCTGAAGGATTTTTGATGTTCTAGACGAAAATCAAATCACACCCAAAACCATCACCTGATCCTTCCCAACCCCCAAAATCGATCAAGACTTCAAAAAAGATACTTGACATGTACTAGAAAAAGATACTCCTAATCAAGATCTATCATTATAGATATAGATGAGTCATTTTGGAGCATCCTGAAGGATTTTTGATGTTCTAGACGAAAATCAAATCACACCCAAAACCATCACCTGATCCTTCCCAACCCCCAAAATCGATCAAGACTTCAAAATAGATACTTGACATGTACTAGAAAAAGATACTCCTAATCAAGATCTATCATTATAGATATAGATGAGTCATTTTGGAGCATCCTGAAGGATTTTTGATGTTCTAGACGAAAATCAAATCACACCCAAAACCATCACCTGATCCTTCCCAACCCCCAAAATCGATCAAGACTTCAAAGTAGATACTTGACATGTACTAGAAAAAGATACTCCTAATCAAGATCTATCATTATAGATATAGATGAGTCATTTTGGAGCATCCTGAAGGATTTTTGATGTTCTAGACGAAAATCAAATCACACCCAAAACCATCACCTGATCCTTCCCAACCCCCAAAATCGATCAAGACTTCAAAATAGATACTTGACATGTACTAGAAAAAGATACTCCTAATCAAGATCTATCATTATAGATATAGATGAGTCATTTTGGAGCATCCTGAAGGATTTTTGATGTTCTAGACGAAAATCAAATCACACCCAAAACCATCACCTGATCCTTCCCAACCCCCAAAATCGATCAAGACTTCAAAATAGATACTTGACATGTACTAGAAAAAGATACTCCTAATCAAGATCTATCATTATAGATATAGATGAGTCATTTTGGAGCATCCTGAAGGATTTTTGATGTTCTAGACGAAAATCAAATCACACCCAAAACCATCACCTGATCCTTCCCAACCCCCAAAATCGATCAAGACTTCAAAATAGATACTTGACATGTACTAGAAAAAGATACTCCTAATCAAGATCTATCATTATAGATATAGATGAGTCATTTTGGAGCATCCTGAAGGATTTTTGATGTTCTAGACGAAAATCAAATCACACCCAAAACCATCACCTGATCCTTCCCAACCCCCAAAATCGATCAAGACTTCAAAATAGATACTTGACATGTACTAGAAAAAGATACTCCTAATCAAGATCTATCATTATAGATATAGATGAGTCATTTTGGAGCATCCTGAAGGATTTTTGATGTTCTAGACGAAAATCAAATCACACCCAAAACCATCACCTGATCCTTCCCAACCCCCAAAATCGATCAAGACTTCAAAATAGATACTTGACATGTACTAGAAAAAGATACTCCTAATCAAGATCTATCATTATAGATATAGATGAGTCATTTTGGAGCATCCTGAAGGATTTTTGATGTTCTAGACGAAAATCAAATCACACCCAAAACCATCACCTGATCCTTCCCAACCCCCAAAATCGATCAAGACTTCAAAATAGATACTTGACATGTACTAGAAAAAGATACTCCTAATCAAGATCTATCATTATAGATATAGATGAGTCATTTTGGAGCATCCTGAAGGATTTTTGATGTTCTAGACGAAAATCAAATCACACCCAAAACCATCACCTGATCCTTCCCAACCCCCAAAATCGATCAAGACTTCAAAATAGATACTTGACATGTACTAGAAAAAGATACTCCTAATCAAGATCTATCATTATAGATATAGATGAGTCATTTTGGAGCATCCTGAAGGATTTTTGATGTTCTAGACGAAAATCAAATCACACCCAAAACCATCACCTGATCCTTCCCAACCCCCAAAATCGATCAAGACTTCAAAATAGATACTTGACATGTACTAGAAAAAGATACTCCTAATCAAGATCTATCATTATAGATATAGATGAGTCATTTTGGAGCATCCTGAAGGATTTTTGATGTTCTAGACGAAAATCAAATCACACCCAAAACCATCACCTGATCCTTCCCAACCCCCAAAATCGATCAAGACTTCAAAATAGATACTTGACATGTACTAGAAAAAGATACTCCTAATCAAGATCTATCATTATAGATATAGATGAGTCATTTTGGAGCATCCTGAAGGATTTTTGATGTTCTAGACGAAAATCAAATCACACCCAGAACCATCACCTGATCCTTCCCAACCCCCAAAATCGATCAAGACTTCAAAATAGATACTTGACATGTACTAGAAAAAGATACTCCTAATCAAGATCTATCATTATAGATATAGATGAGTCATTTTGGAGCATCCTGAAGGATTTTTGATGTTCTAGACGAAAATCAAATCACACCCAAAACCATCACCTGTTCCTTCCCAACCCCCAAAATCGATCAAGACTTCAAAATAGATACTTGACATGTACTAGAAAAAGATACTCCTAATCAAGATCTATCATTATAGATATAGATGAGTCATTTTGGAGCATCCTGAAGGATTTTTGATGTTCTAGACGAAAATCAAATCACACCCAAAACCATCACCTGATCCTTCCCAACCCCCAAAATCGATCAAGACTTCAAAATAGATACTTGACATGTACTAGAAAAAGATACTACTAATCAAGATCTATCATTATAGATATAGATGAGTCATTTTGGAGCATCCTGAAGGATTTTTGATGTTCTAGACGAAAATCAAATCACACCCAAAACCATCACCTGATCCTTCCCAACCCCCAAAATCGATCAAGACTTCAAAATAGATACTTGACATGTACTAGAAAAAGATACTCCTAATCAAGATCTATCATTATAGATATAGATGAGTCATTTTGGAGCATCCTGAAGGATTTTTGATGTTCTAGACGAAAATCAAATCACACCCAAAACCATCACCTGATCCTTCCCAACCCCCAAAATCGATCAAGACTTCAAAATAGATACTTGACATGTACTAGAAAAAGATACTCCTAATCAAGATCTATCATTATAGATATAGATGAGTCATTTTGGAGCATCCTGAAGGATTTTTGATGTTCTAGACGAAAATCAAATCACACCCAAAACCATCACCTGATCCTTCCCAACCCCCAAAATCGATCAAGACTTCAAAATAGATACCTGACATGTACTAAAAAAAGATACTCCTAATCAAGATCTATCATTATAGATATAGATGAGTCATTTTGGAGCATCCTGAAGGATTTTTGATGTTCTAGACGAAAATCAAATCACACCCAAAACCATCACCTGATCCTTCCCAACCCCCAAAATCGATCAAGACTTCAAAATAGATACTTGACATTTACTAGAAAAAGATACTCCTAATCAAGATCTATCATTATAGATATAGATGAGTCATTTTGGAGCATCCTGAAGGATTTTTGATGTTCTAGACGAAAATCAAATCACACCCAAAACCATCACCTGATCCTTCCCAACCCCCAAAATCGATCAAGACTTCAAAATAGATACTTGACATGTACTAGAAAAAGATACTCCTAATCAAGATCTATCATTATAGATATAGATGAGTCATTTTGGAGCATCCTGAAGGATTTTTGATGTTCTAGACGAAAATCAAATCACACCCAAAACCATCACCTGATCCTTCCCAACCCCCAAAATCGATCAAGACTTCAAAGTAGATACTTGACATGTACTAGAAAAAGATACTCCTAATCAAGATCTATCATTATAGATATAGATGAGTCATTTTGGAGCATCCTGAAGGATTTTTGATGTTCTAGACGAAAATCAAATCACACCCAAAACCATCACCTGATCCTTCCCAACCCCCAAAATCGATCAAGACTTCAAAATAGATACTTGACATGTACTAGAAAAAGATACTCCTAATCAAGATCTATCATTATAGATATAGATGAGTCATTTTGGAGCATCCTGAAGGATTTTTGATGTTCTAGACGAAAATCAAATCACACCCAAAACCATCACCTGATCCTTCCCAACCCCCAAAATCGATCAAGACTTCAAAATAGATACTTGACATGTACTAGAAAAAGATACTCCTAATCAAGATCTATCATTATAGATATAGATGAGTCATTTTGGAGCATCCTGAAGGATTTTTGATGTTCTAGACAAAAATCAAATCACACCCAAAACCATCACCTGATCCTTCCCAACCCCCAAAATCGATCAAGACTTCAAAATAGATACTTGACATGTACTAGAAAAAGATACTCCTAATCAAGATCTATCATTATAGATATAGATGAGTCATTTTGGAGCATCCTGAAGGATTTTTGATGTTCTAGACGAAAATCAAATCACACCCAAAACCATCACCTGATCCTTCCCAACCCCCAAAATCGATCAAGACTTCAAAATAGATACTTGACATGTACTAGAAAAAGATACTCCTAATCAAGATCTATCATTATAGATATAGATGAGTCATTTTGGAGCATCCTGAAGGATTTTTGATGTTCTAGACGAAAATCAAATCACACCCAAAACCATCACCTGATCCTTCCCAACCCCCAAAATCGATCAAGACTTCAAAATAGATACTTGACATGTACTAGAAAAAGATACTCCTAATCAAGATCTATCATTATAGATATAGATGAGTCATTTTGGAGCATCCTGAAGGATTTTTGATGTTCTAGACGAAAATCAAATCACACCCAAAACCATCACCTGATCCTTCCCAACCCCCAAAATCGATCAAGACTTCAAAATAGATACTTGACATGTACTAGAAAAAGATACTACTAATCAAGATCTATCATTATAGATATAGATAAGTCATTTTGGAGCATCCTGAAGGATTTTTGATGTTCTAGACGAAAATCAAATCACACCCAAAACCATCACCTGATCCTTCCCAACCCCCAAAATCGATCAAGACTTCAAAATAGATACTTGACATGTACTAGAAAAAGATACTCCTAATCAAGATCTATCATTATAGATATAGATGAGTCATTTTGGAGCATCCTGAAGGATTTTTGATGTTCTAGACGAAAATCAAATCACACCCAAAACCATCACCTGATCCTTCCCAACCCCCAAAATCGATCAAGACTTCAAAATAGATACTTGACATGTACTAGAAAAAGATACTCCTAATCAAGATCTATCATTATAGATATAGATGAGTCATTTTGGAGCATCCTGAAGGATTTTTGATGTTCTAGACGAAAATCAAATCACACCCAAAACCATCACCTGATCCTTCCCAACCCCCAAAATCGATCAAGACTTCAAAATAGATACTTGACATGTACTAGAAAAAGATACTCCTAATCAAGATCTATCATTATAGATATAGATGAGTCATTTTGGAGCATCCTGAAGGATTTTTGATGTTCTAGACGAAAATCAAATCACACCCAAAACCATCACCTGATCCTTCCCAACCCCCAAAATCGATCAAGACTTCAAAATAGATACTTGACATGTACTAGAAAAAGATACTCCTAATCAAGATCTATCATTATAGATATAGATGAGTCATTTTGGAGCATCCTGAAGGATTTTTGATGTTCTAGACGAAAATCAAATCACACCCAAAACCATCACCTGATCCTTCCCAACCCCCAAAATCGATCAAGACTTCAAAATAGATACTTGACATGTACTAGAAAAAGATACTCCTAATCAAGATCTATCATTATAGATATAGATGAGTCATTTTGGAGCATCCTGAAGGATTTTTGATGTTCTAGACGAAAATCAAATCACACCCAAAACCATCACCTGATCCTTCCCAACCCCCAAAATCGATCAAGACTTCAAAATAGATACTTGACATGTACTAGAAAAAGATACTCCTAATCAAGATCTATCATTATAGATATAGATGAGTCATTTTGGAGCATCCTGAAGGATTTTTGATGTTCTAGACGAAAATCAAATCACACCCAAAACCATCACCTGATCCTTCCCAACCCCCAAAATCGATCAAGACTTCAAAATAGATACTTGACATGTACTTAAAAAAGATACTCCTAATCAAGATCTATCATTATAGATATAGATGAGTCATTTTGGAGCATCCTGAAGGATTTTTGATGTTCTAGACGAAAATCAAATCACACCCAAAACCATCACCTGATCCTTCCCAA
Source organism: Eupeodes corollae (assembly GCF_945859685.1). Classification (NCBI taxonomy): domain Eukaryota; kingdom Metazoa; phylum Arthropoda; class Insecta; order Diptera; family Syrphidae; genus Eupeodes; species Eupeodes corollae. The sequence goes on along the minus strand of NW_026605583.1, from coordinate 10,639 downwards.
CCCCCAAAATCGATCAAGACTTCAAAAAAGATACTTGACATGTACTAGAAAAAGATACTCCTAATCAAGATCTATCATTATAGATATAGATGAGTCATTTTGGAGCATCCTGAAGGATTTTTGATGTTCTAGACGAAAATCAAATCACACCCAAAACCATCACCTGATCCTTCCCAACCCCCAAAATCGATCAAGACTTCAAAATAGATACTTGACATGTACTAGAAAAAGATACTCCTAATCAAGATCTATCATTATAGATATAGATGAGTCATTTTGGAGCATCCTGAAGGATTTTTGATGTTCTAGACGAAAATCAAATCACACCCAAAACCATCACCTGATCCTTCCCAACCCCCAAAATCGATCAAGACTTCAAAATAGATACTTGACATGTACTAGAAAAAGATACTCCTAATCAAGATCTATCATTATAGATATAGATGAGTCATTTTGGAGCATCCTGAAGGATTTTTGATGTTCTAGACGAAAATCAAATCACACCCAAAACCATCACCTGATCCTTCCCAACCCCCAAAATCGATCAAGACTTCAAAATAGATACTTGACATGTACTAGAAAAAGATACTCCTAATCAAGATCTATCATTATAGATATAGATGAGTCATTTTGGAGCATCCTGAAGGATTTTTGATGTTCTAGACGAAAATCAAATCACACCCAAAACCATCACCTGATCCTTCCCAACCCCCAAAATCGATCAAGACTTCAAAATAGATACTTGACATGTACTAGAAAAAGATACTCCTAATCAAGATCTATCATTATAGATATAGATGAGTCATTTTGGAGCATCCTGAAGGATTTTTGATGTTCTAGACGAAAATCAAATCACACCCAAAACCATCACCTGATCCTTCCCAACCCCCAAAATCGATCAAGACTTCAAAATAGATACTTGACATGTATTAGAAAAAGATACTCCTAATCAAGATCTATCATTATAGATATAGATGAGTCATTTTGGAGCATCCTGAAGGATTTTTGATGTTCTAGACGAAAATCAAATCACACCCAAAACCATCACCTGATCCTTCCCAACCCCCAAAATCGATCAAGACTTTTAAATAGATACTTGACTAGAAAAAGATATTCCTAATCAAGATCTATCATTATAGATATAGATGAGTCATTTTGGAGCATCCTGAAGGATTTTTGATGTTCTAGACGAAAATCAAATCACACCCAAAACCATCACCTGATCCTTCCCAACCCCCAAAATCGATCAAGACTTCAAAATAGATACTTGACATGTACTAGAAAAAGATACTCCTAATCAAGATCTATCATTATAGATATAGATGAGTCATTTTGGAGCATCCTGAAGGATTTTTGATGTTCTAGACGAAAATCAAATCACACCCAAAACCATCACCTGATCCTTCCCAACCCCCAAAATCGATCAAGACTTCAAAATAGATACTTGACATGTACTAGAAAAAGATACTCCTAATCAAGATCTATCATTATAGATATAGATGAGTCATTTTGGAGCATCCTGAAGGATTTTTGATGTTCTAGACGAAAATCAAATCACACCCAAAACCATCACCTGATCCTTCCCAACGCCCAAAATCGATCAAGACTTCAAAATAGATACTTGACATGTACTAGAAAAAGATACTCCTAATCAAGATCTATCATTATAGATATAGATGAGTCATTTTGGAGCATCCTGAAGGATTTTTGATGTTCTAGACGAAAATCAAATCACACCCAAAACCATCACCTGATTCTTCCCAACCCCCAAAATCGATCAAGACTTCAAAATAGATACTTGACATGTACTAGAAAAAGATACTCCTAATCAAGATCTATCATTATAGATATAGATGAGTCATTTTGGAGCATCCTGAAGGATTTTTGATGTTCTAGACGAAAATCAAATCACACCCAAAACCATCACCTGATCCTTCCCAACCCCCAAAATCGATCAAGACTTCAAAATAGATACTTGACATGTACTAGAAAAAGATACTCCTAATCAAGATCTATCATTATAGATATAGATGAGTCATTTTGGAGCATCCTGAAGGATTTTTGATGTTCTAGACGAAAATCAAATCACACCCAAAACCATCACCTGATCCTTCCCAACCCCCAAAATCGATCAAGACTTCAAAATAGATACTTGACATGTACTAGAAAAAGATACTCCTAATCAAGATCTATCATTATAGATATAGATGAGTCATTTTGGAGCATCCTGAAGGATTTTTGATGTTCTAGACGAAAATCAAATCACACCCAAAACCATCACCTGATCTTTCCCAACCCCCAAAATCGATCAAGACTTCAAAATAGATACTTGAGATGTATTAGAAAAAGATACTCCTAATCAAGATCTATCATTATAGATATAGATGAGTCATTTTGGAGCATCCTGAAGGATTTTTGATGTTCTAGACGAAAATCAAATCACACCCAAAACCATCACCTGATCCTTCCCAACCCCCAAAATCGATCAAGACTTCAAAATAGATACTTGACATGTACTAGAAAAAGATACTCCTAATCAAGATCTATCATTATAGATATAGATGAGTCATTTTGGAGCATCCTGAAGGATTTTTGATGTTCTAGACGAAAATCAAATCACACCCAAAACCATCACCTGATCCTTCCCAACCCCCAAAATCGATCAAAACTTCAAAATAGATACTTGACATGTACTAGAAAAAGATACTCCTAATCAAGATCTATCATTATAGATATAGATGAGTCATTTTGGAGCATCCTGAAGGATTTTTGATGTTCTAGACGAAAATCAAATCACACCCAAAACCATCACCTGATCCTTCCCAACCCCCAAAATCGATCAAGACTTCAAAATAGATACTTGACATGTACTAGAAAAAGATACTCCTAATCAAGATCTATCATTATAGTTATAGATGAGTCATTTTGGAGCATCCTGAAGGATTTTTGATGTTCTAGACGAAAATCAAATAACACGCAAAACCATCACCTGATCCTTCCCAACCCCCAAAATCGATCAAGACTTCAAAATAGATACTTGACATGTACTAGAAAAAGATACTCCTAATCAAGATCTATCATTATAGATATAGATGAGTCATTTTGGAGCATCCTGAAGGATTTTTGATGTTCTAGACGAAAATCAAATCACACCCAAAACCATCACCTGATCCTTCCCAACCCCCAAAATCGATCAAGACTTCAAAATAGATACTTGACATGTACTAGAAAAAGATACTCCTAATCAAGATCTATCATTATAGATATAGATGAGTCATTTTGGAGCATCCTGAAGGATTTTTGATGTTCTAGACGAAAATCAAATCACACCCAAAACCATCACCTGATCCTTCCCAACCCCCAAAATCGATCAAGACTTCAAAATAGATACTTGACATGTACTAGAAAAAGATACTCCTAATCAAGATCTATCATTATAGATATAGATGAGTCATTTTGGAGCATCCTGAAGGATTTTTGATGTTCTAGACGAAAATCAAATCACACCCAAAACCATCACCTGATCCTTCCCAACCCCCAAAATCGATCAAGACTTCAAAATAGATACTTGACATGTACTAGAAAAAGATACTCCTAATCAAGATCTATCATTATAGATATAGATGAGTCATTTTGGAGCATCCTGAAGGATTTTTGATGTTCTAGACGAAAATCAAATCACACCCAAAACCATCACCTGATCCTTCCCAACCCCCAAAATCGATCAAGACTTCAAAATAGATACTTGACATGTACTAGAAAAAGATACTCCTAATCAAGATCTATCATTATAGATATAGATGAGTCATTTTGGAGCATCCTGAAGGATTTTTGATGTTCTAGACGAAAATCAAATCACACCCAAAACCATCACCTGATCCTTCCCAACCCCCAAAATCGATCAAGACTTCAAAATAGATACCTGACATGTACTAGAAAAAGATACTCCTAATCAAGATCTATCATTATAGATATAGATGAGTCATTTTGGAGCATCCTGAAGGATTTTTGATGTTCTAGACGAAAATCAAATCACACCCAAAACCATCACCTGATCCTTCCCAACCCCCAAAATCGATCAAGACTTCAAAATAGATACTTGACATGTACTAGAAAAAGATACTCCTAATCAAGATCTATCATTATAGATATAGATGAGTCATTTTGGAGCATCCTGAAGGATTTTTGATGTTCTAGACGAAAATCAAATCACACCCAAAACCATCACCTGATCCTTCCCAACCCACAAAATCGATCAAGACTTCAAAATAGATACTTGACATGTACTAGAAAAAGATACTCCTAATCAAGATCTATCATTATAGATATAGATGAGTCATTTTGGAGCATCCTGAAGGATTTTTGATGTTCTAGACGAAAATCAAATCACACCCAAAACCATCACCTGATCCTTCCCAACCCCCAAAATCGATCAAGACTTCAAAATAGATACTTGACATGTACTAGAAAAAGATACTCCTAATCAAGATCTATCATTATAGATATAGATGAGTCATTTTGGAGCATCCTGAAGGATTTTTGATGTTCTAGACGAAAATCAAATCACACCCAAAACCATCACCTGATCCTTCCCAACCCCCAAAATCGATCAAGACTTCAAAATAGATACTTGACATGCACCAGAAAAAGATACTCCTAATCAAGATCTATCATTATAGATATAGATGAGTCATTTTGGAGCATCCTGAAGGATTTTTGATGTTCTAGACGAAAATCAAATCACACCCAAAACCATCACCTGATCCTTCCCAACCCCCAAAATCGATCAAGACTTCAAAATAGATACTTGACATGTACTAGAAAAAGATACTCCTAATCAAGATCTATCATTATAGATATAGATGAGTCATTTTGGAGCATCCTGAAGGATTTTTGATGTTCTAGACGAAAATCAAATCACACCCAAAACCATCACCTGATCCTTCCCAACCCCCAAAATCGATCAAGACTTCAAAATAGATACTTGACATGTACTAGAAAAAGATACTCCTAATCAAGATCTATCATTATAGATATAGATGAGTCATTTTGGAGCATCCTGAAGGATTTTTGATGTTCTAGACGAAAATCAAATCACACCCAAAACCATCACCTGATCCTTCCCAACCCCCAAAATCGATCAAGACTTCAAAATAGATACTTGACATGTACTAGAAAAAGATACTCCTAATCAAGATTTATCATTATAGATATAGATGAGTCATTTTGGAGCATCCTGAAGGATTTTTGATGTTCTAGACGAAAATCAAATCACACCCAAAACCATCACCTGATCCTTCCCAACCCCCAAAATCGATCAAGACTTCAAAATAGATACTTGACATGTACTAGAAAAAGATACTCCTAATCAAGATCTATCATTATAGATATAGATGAGTCATTTTGGAGCATCCTGAAGGATTTTTGATGTTCTAGACGAAAATCAAATCACACCCAAAACCATCACCTGATCCTTCCCAACCCCCAAAATCGATCAAGACTTCAAAATAGATACTTGACATGTACTAGAAAAAGATACTCCTAATCAAGATCTATCATTATAGATATAGATGAGTCATTTTGGAGCATCCTGAAGGATTTTTGATGTTCTAGACGAAAATCAAATCACACCCAAAACCATCACCTGATCCTTCCCAACCCCCAAAATCGATCAAGACTTCAAAATAGATACTTGACATGTACTAGAAAAAGATGCTCCTAATCAAGATCTATCATTATAAATATAGATGAGTCATTTTGGAGCATCCTGAAGGATTTTTGATGTTCTAGACGAAAATCAAATCACACCCAAAACCATCACCTGATCCTTCCCAACCCCCAAAATCGATCAAGACTTCAAAATAGATACTTGACATGTACTAGAAAAAGATACTCCTAATCAAGATCTATCATTATAGATATAGATGAGTCATTTTGGAGCATCCTGAAGGATTTTTGATGTTCTAGACGAAAATCAAATCACACCCAAAACCATCACCTGATCCTTCCCAACCCCCAAAATCGATCAAGACTTCAAAATAGATACTTGACATGTACTAGAAAAAGATACTCCTAATCAAGATCTATCATTATAGATATAGATGAGTCATTTTGGAGCATCCTGAAGGATTTTTGATGTTCTAGACGAAAATCAAATCACACCCAAAACCATCACCTGATCCTTCCCAACCCCCAAAATCGATCAAGACTTCAAAATAGATACTTGACATGTACTAGAAAAAGATACTCCTAATCAAGATCTATCATTATAGATATAGATGAGTCATTTTGGAGCATCCTGAAGGATTTTTGATGTTCTAGACGAAAATCAAATCACACCCAAAACCATCACCTGATCCTTCCCAACCCCCAAAATCGATCAAGACTTCAAAATAGATACCTGACATGTACTAGAAAAAGATACTCCTAATCAAGATCTATCATTATAGATATAGATGAGTCATTTTGGAGCATCCTGAAGGATTTTTGATGTTCTAGACGAAAATCAAATCACACCCAAAACCATCACCTGATCCTTCCCAACCCCCAAAATCGATCAAGACTTCAAAATAGATACTTGACATGTACTAGAAAAAGATACTCCTAATCAAGATCTATCATTATAGATATAGATGAGTCATTTTGGAGCATCCTGAAGGATTTTTGATGTTCTAGACGAAAATCAAATCACACCCAAAACCATCACCTGATCCTTCCCAACCCACAAAATCGATCAAGACTTCAAAATAGATACTTGACATGTACTAGAAAAAGATACTCCTAATCAAGATCTATCATTATAGATATAGATGAGTCATTTTGGAGCATCCTGAAGGATTTTTGATGTTCTAGACGAAAATCAAATCACACCCAAAACCATCACCTGATCCTTCCCAACCCCCAAAATCGATCAAGACTTCAAAATAGATACTTGACATGTACTAGAAAAAGATACTCCTAATCAAGATCTATCATTATAGATATAGATGAGTCATTTTGGAGCATCCTGAAGGATTTTTGATGTTCTAGACGAAAATCAAATCACACCCAAAACCATCACCTGATCCTTCCCAACCCCCAAAATCGATCAAGACTTCAAAATAGATACTTGACATGCACCAGAAAAAGATACTCCTAATCAAGATCTATCATTATAGATATAGATGAGTCATTTTGGAGCATCCTGAAGGATTTTTGATGTTCTAGACGAAAATCAAATCACACCCAAAACCATCACCTGATCCTTCCCAACCCCCAAAATCGATCAAGACTTCAAAATAGATACTTGACATGTACTAGAAAAAGATACTCCTAATCAAGATCTATCATTATAGATATAGATGAGTCATTTTGGAGCATCCTGAAGGATTTTTGATGTTCTAGACGAAAATCAAATCACACCCAAAACCATCACCTGATCCTTCCCAACCCCCAAAATCGATCAAGACTTCAAAATAGATACTTGACATGTACTAGAAAAAGATACTCCTAATCAAGATCTATCATTATAGATATAGATGAGTCATTTTGGAGCATCCTGAAGGATTTTTGATGTTCTAGACGAAAATCAAATCACACCCAAAACCATCACCTGATCCTTCCCAACCCCCAAAATCGATCAAGACTTCAAAATAGATACTTGACATGTACTAGAAAAAGATACTCCTAATCAAGATTTATCATTATAGATATAGATGAGTCATTTTGGAGCATCCTGAAGGATTTTTGATGTTCTAGACGAAAATCAAATCACACCCAAAACCATCACCTGATCCTTCCCAACCCCCAAAATCGATCAAGACTTCAAAATAGATACTTGACATGTACTAGAAAAAGATACTCCTAATCAAGATCTATCATTATAGATATAGATGAGTCATTTTGGAGCATCCTGAAGGATTTTTGATGTTCTAGACGAAAATCAAATCACACCCAAAACCATCACCTGATCCTTCCCAACCCCCAAAATCGATCAAGACTTCAAAATAGATACTTGACATGTACTAGAAAAAGATACTCCTAATCAAGATCTATCATTATAGATATAGATGAGTCATTTTGGAGCATCCTGAAGGATTTTTGATGTTCTAGACGAAAATCAAATCACACCCAAAACCATCACCTGATCCTTCCCAACCCCCAAAATCGATCAAGACTTCAAAATAGATACTTGACATGTACTAGAAAAAGATGCTCCTAATCAAGATCTATCATTATAGATATAGATGAGTCATTTTGGAGCATCCTGAAGGATTTTTGATGTTCTAGACGAAAATCAAATCACACCCAAAACCATCACCTGATCCTTCCCAACCCCCAAAATCGATCAAGACTTCAAAATAGATACTTGACATGTACTAGAAAAAGATACTCCTAATCAAGATCTATCATTATAGATATAGATGAGTCATTTTGGAGCATCCTGAAGGATTTTTGATGTTCTAGACGAAAATCAAATCACACCCAAAACCATCACCTGATCCTTCCCAACCCCCAAAATCGATCAAGACATCAAAATAGATACTTGACATGTACTAGAAAAAGATACTCCTAATCAAGATCTATCATTATAGATATAGATGAGTCATTTTGGAGCATCCTGAAGGATTTTTGATGTTCTAGACGAAAATCAAATCACACCCAAAACCATCACCTGATCCTTCCCAACCCCCAAAATCGATCAAGACTTCAAAATAGATACTTGACATGTACTAGAAAAAGATACTCCTAATCAAGATCTATCATTATAGATATAGATGAGTCATTTTGGAGCATCCTGAAGGATTTTTGATGTTCTAGACGAAAATCAAATCACACCCAAAACCATCACCTGATCCTTCCCAACCCCCAAAATCGATCAAGACTTCAAAATAGATACTTGACATGTACTAGAAAAAGATACTCCTAATCAAGATCTATCATTATAGATATAGATGAGTCATTTTGGAGCATCCTGAAGGATTTTTGATGTTCTAGACGAAAATCAAATCACACCCAAAACCATCACCTGATCCTTCCCAACCCCCAAAATCGATCAAGACTTCAAAATAGATACTTGACATGTACTAGAAAAAGATACTCCTAATCAAGATCTATCATTATAGATATAGATGAGTCATTTTGGAGCATCCTGAAGGATTTTTGATGTTCTAGACGAAAATCAAATCATACCCAAAACCATCACCTGATCCTTCCCAACCCCCAAAATCGATCAAGACTTCAAAATAGATACTTGACATGTACTAGAAAAAGATACTCCTAATCAAGATCTATCATTATAGATATAGATGAGTCATTTTGGAGCATCCTGAAGGATTTTTGATGTTCTAGACGAAAATCAAATCACACCAAAACCATCACCTGATCCTTCCCAACCCCCAAAATCGATCAAGACTTCAAAATAGATACTTGACATGTACTAGAAAAAGATACTCCTAATCAAGATCTATCATTATAGATATAGATGAGTCATTTTGGAGCATCCTGAAGGATTTTTGATGTTCTAGACGAAAATCAAATCACACCCAAAACCATCACCTGATCCTTCCCAACCCCCAAAATCGATCAAGACTTCAAAATAGATACTTGACATGTACTAGAAAAAGATACTCCTAATCAAGATCTATCATTATAGATATAGATGAGTCATTTTGGAGCATCCTGAAGGATTTTTGATGTTCTAGACGAAAATCAAATCACACCCAAAACCATCACCTGATCCTTCCCAACCCCCAAAAATCGATCAAGACTTCAAAATAGATACTTGACATGTACTAGAGAAAGATACTCCTAATCAAGATCCTGAAGGATTTTTGATGTTCTAGACGATGATCAAGACTTCAAAATAGATACTTGACATGTACTAGAAAAAGATACTCCTAATCAAGATCCTGAAGAATTTTTGATGTTCTAGACGAAAATCAAATCACACCCAAAACCATCACCTGATCCTTCCCAACCCCCAAAATCGATCAAGACTTCAAAATAGATACTTGACATGTACTAGAAAAAGATACTCCTAATCAAGATCTATCATTATAGATAAAGATGAGTCATTTTGGAGCATCCTGAAGGATTTTTGATGTTCTAGACGAAAATCAAATCACACCCAAAACCATCACCTGATCCTTCCCAACCCCCAAAATCGATCAAGACTTCAAAATAGATACTTGACATGTACTAGAAAAAGATACTCCTAATCAAGATCTATCATTATAGATATAGATGAGTCATTTTGGAGCATCCTGAAGGATTTTTGATGTTCTAGACGAAAATCAAATCACACCCAAAACCATCACCTGATCCTTCCCAACCCCCAAAATCGATCAAGACTTCAAAATAGATACTTGGCATGTACTAGAAAAAGATACTCCTAATCAAGATCTATCATTATAGATATAGATGAGTCATTTTGGAGCATCCTGAAGGATTTTTGATGTTCTAGACGAAAATCAAATCACACCCAAAACCATCACCTGATCCTTCCCAACCCCCAAAATCGATCAAGACTTCAAAATAGATACTTGACATGTACTAGAAAAAGATACTCCTAATCAAGATCTATCATTATAGATATAGATGAGTCATTTTGGAGCATCCTGAAGGATTTTTGATGTTCTAGACGAAAATCAAATCACAC
>NW_026605582.1:0-16621 GCF_945859685.1 Eupeodes corollae | reverse complement strand
ATGGTTTTGGGGTGTGATTTGATTTTCGTCTAGAACATCAAAAATCCTTCAGGATGCTCCAAAATGACTCATCTATATCTATAATGATAGATCTTGATTAGGAGTATCTTTTTCTAATACATGTCAAGTATCTATTTTGAAGTCTTGATCGATTTTGGGGGTTGGGAAGGATCAGGTGATGGTTTTGGGTGTGATTTGATTTTCGTCTAGAACATCAAAAATCCTTCAGGATGCTCCAAAATGACTCATCTATATCTATAATGATAGATCTTGATTAGGAGTATCTTTTCTAGTACATGTCAAGTATCTATTTTGAAGTCTTAATCGATTTTGGGGGTTGGGAAGGATCAGGTGATGGTTTTTGGGTGTGATTTGATTTTCGTCTAGAACATCAAAAATCCTTCAGGATGCTCCAAATGACTCATCTATATCTATAATGATAGATCTTGATTAGGAGTATCTTTTTCTAGTACATGTCAAGTATCTATTTTGAAGTCTTGATCGATTTTGGGGGTTGGGAAGGATCAGGTGATGGTTTTGGGTGTGATTTGATTTTCGTCTAGAACATCAAAAATTCTTCAGGATGCTCCAAAATGACTCATCTATATCTATAATGATAGATCTTGATTAGGAGTATCTTTTTCTAGTACATGTCAAGTATCTATTTTGAAGTCTTGATCGATTTTGGGGGTTGGGAAGGATCAGGTGATGGTTTTGGGTGTGATTTGATTTTCGTCTAGAACATCAAAAATCCTTCAGGATGCTCCAAAATGACTCATCTATATCTATAATGATAGATCTTGATTAGGAGTATCTTTTTCTAGTACATGTCAAGTATCTATTTTGAAGTCTTGATCGATTTTGGGGGTTGGGAAGGATCAGGTGATGGTTTTGGGTGTGATTTGATTTTCGTCTAGAACATCAAAAATCCTTCAGGATGCTCCAAAATGACTCATCTATATCTATAATGATAGATCTTGATTAGGAGTATCTTTTTCTAGTACATGTCAAGTATCTATTTTGAAGTCTTGATCGATTTTGGGGGTTGGGAAGGATCAGGTGATGGTTTTGGGTGTGATTTGATTTTCGTCTAGAACATCAAAAATCCTTCATGATGCTCCAAAATGACTCATCTATATCTATAATGATAGATCTTGATTAGGAGTATCTTTTTCTAGTACATGTCAAGTATCTATTTTGAAGTCTTGATCGATTTTGGGGGTTGGGAAGGATCAGGTGATGGTTTTGGGTGTGATTTGATTTTCGTCTAGAACATCAAAAATCCTTCAGGATGCTCCAAAATGACTCATCTATATCTATAATGATAGATCTTGATTAGGAGTATCTTTTTCTAGTACATGTCAAGTATCTATTTTGAAGTCTTGATCGATTTTGGGGGTTGGAAGGATCAGGTGATGGTTTTGGGTGTGATTTGATTTTCGTCTAGAACATCACAAAAATCCTTCAGGATGCTCCAAAATGACTCATCTATATCTATAATGATAGATCTTGATTAGGAGTATCTTTTTCTTGTACATGTCAAGTATCTATTTTGAAGTCTTGATCGATTTTGGGGGTTGGGAAGGATCAGGTGATGGTTTTGGGTGTGATTTGATTTTCGTCTAGAACATCAAAAATCCTTCAGGATGCTCCAAAATGACTCATCTATATCTATAATGATAGATCTTGATTAGGAGTATCTTTTTCTAGTACATGTCAAGTATCTATTTTGAAGTCTTGATCGATTTTGGGGGTTGGGAAGGATCAGGTGATGGTTTTGGGTGTGATTTGATTTTCGTCTAGAACATCAAAAATCCTTCAGGATGCTCCAAAATGACTTGATTAGGAGTATCTTTTTCTAGTACATGTCAAGTATCTATTTTGAAGTCTTGATCGATTTTGGGGGTTGGGAAGGATCAGGTGATGGTTTTGGGTGTGATTTGATTTTCGTCTAGAACATCAAAAATCCTTCAGGATGCTCCAAAATGACTCATCTATATCTATAATGATAGATCTTGATTAGGAGTATCTTTTTGTAGTACATGTCAAGTATCTATTTTGAAGTCTTGATCGATTTTGGGGGTTGGGAAGGATCAGGTGATGGTTTTGGGTGTGATTTGATTTTCGTCTAGAACATCAAAAATCCTTCAGGATGCTCCAAAATGACTCATCTATATCTATAATGATAGATCTTGATTAGGAGTATCTTTTTCTAGTACATGTCAAGTATCTATTTTGAAGTCTTGATCGATTTTGGGGGTTGGGAAGGATCAGGTGATGGTTTTGGGTGTGATTTGATTTTCGTCTAGAACATCAAAAATCCTTCAGGATGCTCCAAAATGACTCATCTATATCTATAATGATAGATCTTGATTAGGAGTATCTTTTTCTAGTACATGTCAAGTATCTATTTTGAAGTCTTGATCGATTTTGGGGGTTGGGAAGGATCAGGTGATGGTTTTGGGTGTGATTTGATTTTCGTCTAGAACATCAAAAATCCTTCAGGATGCTCCAAAATGACTCATCTATATCTATAATGATAGATCTTGATTAGGAGTATCTTTTTCTAGTACATGTCAAGTATCTATTTTGAAGTCTTGATCGATTTTGGGGGTTGGGAAGGATCAGGTGATGGTTTTGGGTGTGATTTGATTTTCGTCTAGAACATCAAAAATCCTTCAGGATGCTCCAAAATGACTCATCTATATCTATAATGATAGATCTTGATTAGGAGTATCTTTTTCTAGTACATGTCAAGTATCTATTTTGAAGTCTTGATCAATTTTGGGGGTTGGGAAGGATCAGGTGATGGTTTTGGGTGTGATTTGATTTTCGTCTAGAACATCAAAAATCCTTCAGGATGCTCCAAAATGACTCATCTATATCTATAATGATAGATCTTGATTAGGAGTATCTTTTTCTAGTACATGTCAAGTATCTATTTTGAAGTCTTGATCGATTTTGGGGGTTGGGAAGGATCAGGTGATGGTTTTGGGTGTGATTTGATTTTCGTCTAGAACATCAAAAATCCTTCAGGATGCTCCAAAATGACTCATCTATATCTATAATGATAGATCTTGATTAGGAGTATCTTTTTCTAGTACATGTCAAGTATCTATTTTGAAGTCTTGATCGATTTTGGGGGTTGGGAAGGATCAGGTGATGGTTTTGGGTGTGATTTGATTTTCGTCTAGAACATCAAAAATCCTTCAGGATGCTCCAAAATGACTCATCTATATCTATAATGATAGATCTTGATTAGGAGTATCTTTTTCTAGTACATGTCAAGTATCTATTTTGAAGTCTTGATCGATTTTGGGGGTTGGGAAGGATCAGGTGATGGTTTTGGGTGTGATTTGATTTTCGTCTAGAACATCAAAAATCCTTCAGGATGCTCCAAAATGACTCATCTATATCTATAATGATAGATCTTGATTAGGAGTATCTTTTTCTAGTACATGTCAAGTATCTATTTTGAAGTCTTGATCGATTTTGGGGGTTGGGAAGGATCAGGTGATGGTTTTGGGTGTGATTTGATTTTCGTCTAGAACATCAAAAATCCTTCAGGATGCTCCAAAATGACTCATCTATATCTATAATGATAGATCTTGATTAGGAGTATCTTTTTCTAGTACATGTCAAGTATCTATTTTGAAGTCTTGATCGATTTTGGGGGTTGGGAAGGATCAGGTGATGGTTTTGGGTGTGATTTGATTTTCGTCTAGAACATCAAAAATCCTTCAGGATGCTCCAAAATGACTTGATTAGGAGTATCTTTTTCTAGTACATGTCAAGTATCTATTTTGAAGTCTTGATCGATTTTGGGGGTTGGGAAGGATCAGGTGATGGTTTTGGGTGTGATTTGATTTTCGTCTAGAACATCAAAAATCCTTCAGGATGCTCCAAAATGACTCATCTATATCTATAATGATAGATCTTGATTAGGAGTATCTTTTTGTAGTACATGTCAAGTATCTATTTTGAAGTCTTGATCGATTTTGGGGGTTGGGAAGGATCAGGTGATGGTTTTGGGTGTGATTTGATTTTCGTCTAGAACATCAAAAATCCTTCAGGATGCTCCAAAATGACTCATCTATATCTATAATGATAGATCTTGATTAGGAGTATCTTTTTCTAGTACATGTCAAGTATCTATTTTGAAGTCTTGATCGATTTTGGGGGTTGGGAAGGATCAGGTGATGGTTTTGGGTGTGATTTGATTTTCGTCTAGAACATCAAAAATCCTTCAGGATGCTCCAAAATGACTCATCTATATCTATAATGATAGATCTTGATTAGGAGTATCTTTTTCTAGTACATGTCAAGTATCTATTTTGAAGTCTTGATCGATTTTGGGGGTTGGGAAGGATCAGGTGATGGTTTTGGGTGTGATTTGATTTTCGTCTAGAACATCAAAAATCCTTCAGGATGCTCCAAAATGACTCATCTATATCTATAATGATAGATCTTGATTAGGAGTATCTTTTTCTAGTACATGTCAAGTATCTATTTTGAAGTCTTGATCGATTTTGGGGGTTGGGAAGGATCAGGTGATGGTTTTGGGTGTGATTTGATTTTCGTCTAGAACATCAAAAATCCTTCAGGATGCTCCAAAATGACTCATCTATATCTATAATGATAGATCTTGATTAGGAGTATCTTTTTCTAGTACATGTCAAGTATCTATTTTGAAGTCTTGATCAATTTTGGGGGTTGGGAAGGATCAGGTGATGGTTTTGGGTGTGATTTGATTTTCGTCTAGAACATCAAAAATCCTTCAGGATGCTCCAAAATGACTCATCTATATCTATAATGATAGATCTTGATTAGGAGTATCTTTTTCTAGTACATGTCAAGTATCTATTTTGAAGTCTTGATCAATTTTGGGGGTTGGGAAGGATCAGGTGATGGTTTTGGGTGTGATTTGATTTTCGTCTAGAACATCAAAAATCCTTCAGGATGCTCCAAAATGACTCATCTATATCTATAATGATAGATCTTGATTAGGAGTATCTTTTTCTAGTACATGTCAAGTATCTATTTTGAAGTCTTGATCGATTTTGGGGGTTGGGAAGGATCAGGTGATGGTTTTGGGTGTGATTTGATTTTCGTCTAGAACATCAAAAATCCTTCAGGATGCTCCAAAATGACTCATCTATATCTATAATGATAGATCTTGATTAGGAGTATCTTTTTCTAGTACATGTCAAGTATCTATTTTGAAGTCTTGATCGATTTTGGGGGTTGGGAAGGATCAGGTGATGGTTTTGGGTGTGATTTGATTTTCGTCTAGAACATCAAAAATCCTTCAGGATGCTCCAAAATGACTCATCTATATCTATAATGATAGATCTTGATTAGGAGTATCTTTTTCTAGTACATGTCAAGTATCTATTTTGAAGTCTTGATCGATTTTGGGGGTTGGGAAGGATCAGGTGATGGTTTTGGGTGTGATTTGATTTTCGTCTAGAACATCAAAAATCCTTCAGGATGCTCCAAAATGACTCATCTATATCTATAATGATAGATCTTGATTAGGAGTATCTTTTTCTAGTACATGTCAAGTATCTATTTTGAAGTCTTGATCGATTTTGGGGGTTGGGAAGGATCAGGTGATGGTTTTGGGTGTGATTTGATTTTCGTCTAGAACATCAAAAATCCTTCAGGATGCTCCAAAATGACTCATCTATATCTATAATGATAGATCTTGATTAGGAGTATCTTTTTCTAGTACATGTCAAGTATCTATTTTGAAGTCTTGATCGATTTTGGGGGTTGGGAAGGATCAGGTGATGGTTTTGGGTGTGATTTGATTTTCGTCTAGAACATCAAAAATCCTTCAGGATGCTCCAAAATGACTTGATTAGGAGTATCTTTTTCTAGTACATGTCAAGTATCTATTTTGAAGTCTTGATCGATTTTGGGGGTTGGGAAGGATCAGGTGATGGTTTTGGGTGTGATTTGATTTTCGTCTAGAACATCAAAAATCCTTCAGGATGCTCCAAAATGACTCATCTATATCTATAATGATAGATCTTGATTAGGAGTATCTTTTTGTAGTACATGTCAAGTATCTATTTTGAAGTCTTGATCGATTTTGGGGGTTGGGAAGGATCAGGTGATGGTTTTGGGTGTGATTTGATTTTCGTCTAGAACATCAAAAATCCTTCAGGATGCTCCAAAATGACTCATCTATATCTATAATGATAGATCTTGATTAGGAGTATCTTTTTCTAGTACATGTCAAGTATCTATTTTGAAGTCTTGATCGATTTTGGGGGTTGGGAAGGATCAGGTGATGGTTTTGGGTGTGATTTGATTTTCGTCTAGAACATCAAAAATCCTTCAGGATGCTCCAAAATGACTCATCTATATCTATAATGATAGATCTTGATTAGGAGTATCTTTTTCTAGTACATGTCAAGTATCTATTTTGAAGTCTTGATCGATTTTGGGGGTTGGGAAGGATCAGGTGATGGTTTTGGGTGTGATTTGATTTTCGTCTAGAACATCAAAAATCCTTCAGGATGCTCCAAAATGACTCATCTATATCTATAATGATAGATCTTGATTAGGAGTATCTTTTTCTAGTACATGTCAAGTATCTATTTTGAAGTCTTGATCGATTTTGGGGGTTGGGAAGGATCAGGTGATGGTTTTGGGTGTGATTTGATTTTCGTCTAGAACATCAAAAATCCTTCAGGATGCTCCAAAATGACTCATCTATATCTATAATGATAGATCTTGATTAGGAGTATCTTTTTCTAGTACATGTCAAGTATCTATTTTGAAGTCTTGATCAATTTTGGGGGTTGGGAAGGATCAGGTGATGGTTTTGGGTGTGATTTGATTTTCGTCTAGAACATCAAAAATCCTTCAGGATGCTCCAAAATGACTCATCTATATCTATAATGATAGATCTTGATTAGGAGTATCTTTTTCTAGTACATGTCAAGTATCTATTTTGAAGTCTTGATCGATTTTGGGGGTTGGGAAGGATCAGGTGATGGTTTTGGGTGTGATTTGATTTTCGTCTAGAACATCAAAAATCCTTCAGGATGCTCCAAAATGACTCATCTATATCTATAATGATAGATCTTGATTAGGAGTATCTTTTTCTAGTACATGTCAAGTATCTATTTTGAAGTCTTGATCGATTTTGGGGGTTGGGAAGGATCAGGTGATGGTTTTGGGTGTGATTTGATTTTCGTCTAGAACATCAAAAATCCTTCAGGATGCTCCAAAATGACTCATCTATATCTATAATGATAGATCTTGATTAGGAGTATCTTTTTCTAGTACATGTCAAGTATCTATTTTGAAGTCTTGATCGATTTTGGGGGTTGGGAAGGATCAGGTGATGGTTTTGGGTGTGATTTGATTTTCGTCTAGAACATCAAAAATCCTTCAGGATGCTCCAAAATGACTCATCTATATCTATAATGATAGATCTTGATTAGGAGTATCTTTTTCTAGTACATGTCAAGTATCTATTTTGAAGTCTTGATCGATTTTGGGGGTTGGGAAGGATCAGGTGATGGTTTTGGGTGTGATTTGATTTTCGTCTAGAACATCAAAAATCCTTCAGGATGCTCCAAAATGACTCATCTATATCTATAATGATAGATCTTGATTAGGAGTATCTTTTTCTAGTACATGTCAAGTATCTATTTTGAAGTCTTGATCGATTTTGGGGGTTGGGAAGGATCAGGTGATGGTTTTGGGTGTGATTTGATTTTCGTCTAGAACATCAAAAATCCTTCAGGATGCTCCAAAATGACTCATCTATATCTATAATGATAGATCTTGATTAGGAGTATCTTTTTCTAGTACATGTCAAGTATCTATTTTGAAGTCTTGATCGATTTTGGGGGTTGGGAAGGATCAGGTGATGGTTTTGGGTGTGATTTGATTTTCGTCTAGAACATCAAAAATCCTTCAGGATGCTCCAAAATGACTCATCTATATCTATAATGATAGATCTTGATTAGGAGTATCTTTTTCTAGTACATGTCAAGTATCTATTTTGAAGTCTTGATCGATTTTGGGGGTTGGGAAGGATCAGGTGATGGTTTTGGGTGTGATTTGATTTTCGTCTAGAACATCAAAAATCCTTCAGGATGCTCCAAAATGACTCATCTATATCTATAATGATAGATCTTGATTAGGAGTATCTTTTTCTAGTACATGTCAAGTATCTATTTTGAAGTCTTGATCGATTTTGGGGGTTGGGAAGGATCAGGTGATGGTTTTGGGTGTGATTTGATTTTCGTCTAGAACATCAAAAATCCTTCAGGATGCTCCAAAATGACTCATCTATATCTATAATGATAGATCTTGATTGGGAGTATCTTTTTCTAGTACATGTCAAGTATCTATTTTGAAGTCTTGATCAATTTTGGGGGTTGGGAAGGATCAGGTGATGGTTTTGGGTGTGATTTGATTTTCGTCTAGAACATCAAAAATCCTTCAGGATGCTCCAAAATGACTCATCTATATCTATAATGATAGATCTTGATTAGGAGTATCTTTTTTTAGTACATGTCAAGTATCTATTTTGAAGTCTTGATCGATTTTGGGGGTTGGGAAGGATCAGGGGATGGTTTTGGGTGTGATTTGATTTTCGTCTAGAACATCAAAAATCCTTCAGGATGCTCCAAAATGACTCATCTATATCTATAATGATAGATCTTGATTAGGAGTATCTTTTTCTAGTACATGTCAAGTATCTATTTTGAAGTCTTGATCGATTTTGGGGGTTGGGAAGGATCAGGTGATGGTTTTGGGTGTGATTTGATTTTCGTCTAGAACATCAAAAATCCTTCAGGATGCTCCAAAATGACTCATCTATATCTATAATGATAGATCTTGATTAGGAGTATCTTTTTCTAGTACATGTCAAGTATCTATTTTGAAGTCTTGATCGATTTTGGGGGTTGGGAAGGATCAGGTGATGGTTTTGGGTGTGATTTGATTTTCGTCTAGAACATCAAAAATCCTTCAGGATGCTCCAAAATGACTCATCTATATCTATAATGATAGATCTTGATTAGGAGTATCTTTTTCTAGTACATGTCAAGTATCTATTTTGAAGTCTTGATCGATTTTGGGGGTTGGGAAGGATCAGGTGATGGTTTTGGGTGTGATTTGATTTTCGTCTAGAACATCAAAAATCCTTCAGGATGCTCCAAAATGACTCATCTATATCTATAATGATAGATCTTGATTAGGAGTATCTTTTTCTAGTACATGTCAAGTATCTATTTTGAAGTCTTGATCGATTTTGGGGGTTGGGAAGGATCAGGTGATGGTTTTGGGTGTGATTTGATTTTCGTCTAGAACATCAAAAATCCTTCAGGATGCTCCAAAATGACTCATCTATATCTATAATGATAGATCTTGATTAGGAGTATCTTTTTCTAGTACATGTCAAGTATCTATTTTGAAGTCTTGATCGATTTTGGGGGTTGGGAAGGATCAGGTGATGGTTTTGGGTGTGATTTGATTTTCGTCTAGAACATCAAAAATCCTTCAGGATGCTCCAAAATGACTCATCTATATCTATAATGATAGATCTTGATTAGGAGTATCTTTTTCTAGTACATGTCAAGTATCTATTTTGAAGTCTTGATCGATTTTGGGGGTTGGGAAGGATCAGGTGATGGTTTTGGGTGTGATTTGATTTTCGTCTAGAACATCAAAAATCCTTCAGGATGCTCCAAAATGACTCATCTATATCTATAATGATAGATCTTGATTAGGAGTATCTTTTTCTAGTACATGTCAAGTATCTATTTTGAAGTCTTGATCGATTTTGGGGGTTGGGAAGGATCAGGTGATGGTTTTGGGTGTGATTTGATTTTCGTCTAGAACATCAAAAATCCTTCAGGATGCTCCAAAATGACTCATCTATATCTATAATGATAGATCTTGATTAGGAGTATCTTTTTCTAGTACATGTCAAGTATCTATTTTGAAGTCTTGATCGATTTTGGGGGTTGGGAAGGATCAGGTGATGGTTTTGGGTGTGATTTGATTTTCGTCTAGAACATCAAAAATCCTTCAGGATGCTCCAAAATGACTCATCTATATCTATAATGATAGATATTGATTAGGAGTATCTTTTTCTAGTACATGTCAAGTATCCATTTTGAAGTCTTGATCGATTTTGGGGGTTGGAAAGGATCAGGTGATGGTTTTGGGTGTGATTTGATTTTCGTCTAGAACATCAAAAATCCTTCAGGATGCTCCAAAATGACTCATCTATATCTATAATGATAGATCTTGATTAGGAGTATCTTTTTCTAGTACATGTCAAGTATCTATTTTGAAGTCTTGATCGATTTTGGGGGTTGGGAAGGATCAGGTGATGGTTTTGGGTGTGATTTGATTTTCGTCTAGAACATCAAAAATCCTTCAGGATGCTCCAAAATGACTCATCTATATCTATAATGATAGATCTTGATTAGGAGTATCTTTTTCTAGTACATGTCAAGTATCTATTTTGAAGTCTTGATCGATTTTGGGGGTTGGGAAGGATCAGGTGATGGTTTTGGGTGTGATTTGATTTTCGTCTAGAACATCAAAAATCCTTCAGGATGCTCCAAAATGACTCATCCATATCTATAATGATAGATCTTGATTAGGAGTATCTTTTTCTAGTACATGTCAAGTATCTATTTTGAAGTCTTGATCGATTTTGGGGGTTGGGAAGGATCAGGTGATGGTTTTGGGTGTGATTTGATTTTCGTCTAGAACATCAAAAATCCTTCAGGATGCTCCAAAATGACTCATCTATATCTATAATGATAGATCTTGATTAGGAGTATCTTTTTCTAGTACATGTCAAGTATCTATTTTGAAGTCTTGATCGATTTTGGGGGTTGGGAAGGATCAGGTGATGGTTTTGGGTGTGATTTGATTTTCGTCTAGAACATCAAAAATCCTTCAGGATGCTCCAAAATGACTCATCTATATCTATAATGATAGATCTTGATTAGGAGTATCTTTTTCTAGTACATGTCAAGTATCTATTTTGAAGTCTTGATCGATTTTGGGGGTTGGGAAGGATCAGGTGATGGTTTTGGGTGTGATTTGATTTTCGTCTAGAACATCAAAAATCCTTCAGGATGCTCCAAAATGACTCATCTATATCTATAATGATAGATCTTGATTAGGAGTATCTTTTTCTAGTACATGTCAAGTATCTATTTTGAAGTCTTGATCGATTTTGGGGGTTGGGAAGGATCAGGTGATGGTTTTGGGTGTGATTTGATTTTCGTCTAGAACATCAAAAATCCTTCAGGATGCTCCAAAATGACTCATCTATATCTATAATGATAGATCTTGATTAGGAGTATCTTTTTCTAGTACATGTCAAGTATCTATTTTGAAGTCTTGATCGATTTTGGGGGTTGGGAAGGATCAGGTGATGGTTTTGGGTGTGATTTGATTTTCGTCCAGAACATCAAAAATCCTTCAGGATGCTCCAAAATGACTCATCTATATCTATAATGATAGATCTTGATTAGGAGTTTCTTTTTCTAGTACATGTCAAGTATCTATTTTGAAGTCTTGATCGATTTTGGGGGTTGGGAAGGATCAGGTGATGGTTTTGGGTGTGATTTGATTTTCGTCTAGAACATCAAAAATCCTTCAGGATGCTCCAAAATGACTCATCTATATCTATAATGATAGATCTTGATTAGGAGTATCTTTTTCTAGTACATGTCAAGTATCTATTTTGAAGTCTTGATCGATTTTGGGGGTTGGGAAGGATCAGGTGATGGTTTTGGGTGTGATTTGATTTTCGTCTAGAACATCAAAAATCCTTCAGGATGCTCCAAAATGACTCATCTATATCTATAATGATAGATCTTGATTAGGAGTATCTTTTTCTAGTACATGTCAAGTATCTATTTTGAAGTCTTGATCGATTTTGGGGGTTGGGAAGGATCAGGTGATGGTTTTGGGTGTGATTTGATTTTCGTCTAGAACATCAAAAATCCTTCAGGATGCTCCAAAATGACTCATCTATATCTATAATGATAGATCTTGATTAGGAGTATCTTTTTCTAGTACATGTCAAGTATCTATTTTGAAGTCTTGATCGATTTTGGGGGTTGGGAAGGATCAGGTGATGGTTTTGGGTGTGATTTGATTTTCGTCTAGAACATCAAAAATCCTTCAGGATGCTCCAAAATGACTCATCTATATCTATAATGATAGATCTTGATTAGGAGTATCTTTTTCTAGTACATGTCAAGTATCTATTTTGAAGTCTTGATCGATTTTGGGGGTTGGGAAGGATCAGGTGATGGTTTTGGGTGTGATTTGATTTTCGTCTAGAACATCAAAAATCCTTCAGGATGCTCCAAAATGACTCATCTATATCTATAATGATAGATCTTGATTAGGAGTATCTTTTTCTAGTACATGTCAAGTATCTATTTTGAAGTCTTGATCGATTTTGGGGGTTGGGAAGGATCAGGTGATGGTTTTGGGTGTGATTTGATTTTCGTCTAGAACATCAAAAATCCTTCAGGATGCTCCAAAATGACTCATCTATATCTATAATGATAGATCTTGATTAGGAGTATCTTTTTCTAGTACATGTCAAGTATCTATTTTGAAGTCTTGATCGATTTTGGGGGTTGGGAAGGATCAGGTGATGGTTTTGGGTGTGATTTGATTTTCGTCTAGAACATCAAAAATCCTTCAGGATGCTCCAAAATGACTCATCTATATCTATAATGATAGATCTTGATTAGGAGTATCTTTTTCTAGTACATGTCAAGTATCTATTTTGAAGTCTTGATCGATTTTGGGGGTTGGGAAGGATCAGGTGATGGTTTTGGGTGTGATTTGATTTTCGTCTCGAACATCAAAAATCCTTCAGGATGCTCCAAAATGACTCATCTATATCTATAATGATAGATCTTGATTAGGAGTATCTTTTTCTAGTACATGTCAAGTATCTATTTTGAAGTCTTGATCGATTTTGGGGGTTGGGAAGGATCAGGTGATGGTTTTGGGTGTAATTTGATTTTCGTCTAGAACATCAAAAATCCTTCAGGATGCTCCAAAATGACTCATCTATATCTATAATGATAGATCTTGATTAGGAGTATCTTTTTCTAGTACATGTCAAGTATCTATTTTGAAGTCTTGATCGATTTTGGGGGTTGGGAAGGATCAGGTGATGGTTTTGGGTGTGATTTGATTTTCGTCTAGAACATCAAAAATCCTTCAGGATGCTCCAAAATGACTCATCTATATCTATAATGATAGATCTTGATTAGGAGTATCTTTTTCTAGTACATGTCAAGTATCTATTTTGAAGTCTTGATCGATTTTGGGGGTTGGGAAGGATCAGGTGATGATTTTGGGTGTGATTTGATTTTCGTCTAGAACATCAAAAATCCTTCAGGATGCTCCAAAATGACTCATCTATATCTATAATGATAGATCTTGATTAGGAGTATCTTTTTCTAGTACATGTCAAGTATCTATTTTGAAGTCTTGATCGATTTTGGGGGTTGGGAAGGATCAGGTGATGGTTTTGGGTGTGATTTGATTTTCGTCTAGAACATCAAAAATCCTTCAGGATGCTCCAAAATGACTCATCTATATCTATAATGATAGATCTTGATTAGGAGTATCTTTTTCTAGTACATGTCAAGTATCTATTTTGAAGTCTTGATCGATTTTGGGGGTTGGGAAGGATCAGGTGATGGTTTTGGGTTTGATTTGATTTTCGTCTAGAACATCAAAAATCCTTTAGGATGCTCCAAAATGACTCATCTATATCTATAATGATAGATCTTGATTAGGAGTATCTTTTTCTAGTACATGTCAAGTATCTATTTTGAAGTCTTGATCGATTTTGGGGGTTGGGAAGGATCAGGTGATGGTTTTGGGTGTGATTTGATTTTCGTCTAGAACATCAAAAATCCTTCAGGATGCTCCAAAATGACTCATCTATATCTATAATGATAGATCTTGATTAGGAGTATCTTTTTCTAGTACATGTCAAGTATCTATTTTGAAGTCTTGATCGATTTTGGGGGTTGGGAAGGATCAGGTGATGGTTTTGGGTGTGATTTGATTTTCGTCTAGAACATCAAAAATCCTTCAGGATGCTCCAAAATGACTCATCTATATCTATAATGATAGATCTTGATTAGGAGTATCTTTTTCTAGTACATGTCAAGTATCTATTTTGAAGTCTTGATCGATTTTGGGGGTTGGGAAGGATCAGGTGATGGTTTTGGGTGTGATTTGATTTTCGTCTAGAACATCAAAAATCCTTCAGGATGCTCCAAAATGACTCATCTATATCTATAATGGTAGATCTTGATTAGGAGTATCTTTTTCTAGTACATGTCAAGTATCTATTTTGAAGTCTTGATCGATTTTGGGGGTTGGGAAGGATCAGGTGATGGTTTTGGGTGTGATTTGATTTTCGTCTAGAACATCAAAAATCCTTCAGGATGCTCCAAAATGACTCATCTATGTCTATAATGATAGATCTTGATTAGGAGTATCTTTTTCTAGTACATGTCAAGTATCTATTTTGAAGTCTTGATCGATTTTGGGGGTTGGGAAGGATCAGGTGATGGTTTTGGGTGTGATTTGATTTTCGTCTAGAACATCAAAAATCCTTCAGGATGCTCCAAAATGACTCATCTATATCTATAATGATAGATCTTGATTAGGAGTATCTTTTTCTAGTACATGTCAAGTATCTATTTTGAAATCTTGATCGATTTTGGGGGTTGGGAAGGATCAGGTGATGGTTTTGGGTGTGATTTGATTTTCGTCTAGAACATCAAAAATCCTTCAGGATGCTCCAAAATGACTCATCTATATCTATAATGATAGATCTTGATTAGGAGTATCTTTTTCTAGTACATGTCAAGTATCTATTTTGAAGTCTTGATCGATTTTGGGGGTTGGGAAGGATCAGGTGATGGTTTTGGGTGTGATTTGATTTTCGTCTAGAACATCAAAAATCCTTCAGGATGCTCCAAAATGACTCATCTATATCTATAATGATAGATCTTGATTAGGAGTATCTTTTTCTAGTACATGACAAGTATCTATTTTGAAGTCTTGATCGATTTTGGGGGTTGGGAAGGATCAGGTGATGGTTTTGGGTGTGATTTGATTTTCGTCTAGATCATCAAAAATCCTTCAGGATGCTCCAAAATGACTCATCTATATCTATAATGATAGATCTTGATTAGGAGTATCTTTTTCTAGTACATGTCAAGTATCTATTTTGAAGTCTTGATCGATTTTGGGGGTTGGGAAGGATCAGGTGATGGTTTTGGGTGTGATTTGATTTTCGTCTAGAACATCAAAAATCCTTCAGGATGCTCCAAAATGACTCATCTATATCTATAATGATAGATCTTGATTAGGAGTATCTTTTTCTAGTACATGTCAAGTATCTATTTTGAAGTCTTGATCGATTTTGGGGGTTGGGAAGGATCAGGTGATGGTTTTGGGTGTGATTTGATTTTCGTCTAGAACATCAAAAATCCTTCAGGATGCTCCAAAATGACTCATCTATATCTATAATGATAGATCTTGATTAGGAGTAGCTTTTTCTAGTACATGTCAAGTATCTATTTTGAAGTCTTGATCGATTTTGGGGGTTGGGAAGGATCAGGTGATGGTTTTGGGTGTGATTTGATTTTCGTCTAGAACATCAAAAATCCTTCAGGATGCTCCAAAATGACTCATCTATATCTATAATGATAGATCTTGATTAGGAGTATCTTTTTCTAGTACATGTCAAGTATCTATTTTGAAGTCTTGATCGATTTTGGGGGTTGGGAAGGATCAGGTGATGGTTTTGGGTGTGATTTGATTTTCGTCTAGAACATCAAAAATCCTTCAGGATGCTCCAAAATGACTCATCTATATCTATAATGATAGATCTTGATTAGGAGTATCTTTTTCTAGTACATGTCAAGTATCTATTTTGAAGTCTTGATCGATTTTGGGGGTTGGGAAGGATCAGGTGATGGTTTTAGGTGTGATTTGATTTTC
The DNA here is from genome assembly GCF_945859685.1 of Eupeodes corollae. Taxonomy (NCBI): domain Eukaryota; kingdom Metazoa; phylum Arthropoda; class Insecta; order Diptera; family Syrphidae; genus Eupeodes; species Eupeodes corollae. Next base: position 562 of record NW_026605582.1, on the reverse strand, counting down.
GTCTAGAACATCAAAAATCCTTCAGGATGCTCCAAAATGACTCATCTATATCTATAATGATAGACCTTGATTAGGAGTATCTTTTTCTAGTACATGTCAAGTATCTATTTTGAAGTCTTGATCGATTTTGGGGGTTGGGAAGGATCAGGTGATGGTTTTGGGTGTGATTTGATTTTCGTCTAGAACATCAAAAATCCTTCAGGATGCTCCAAAATGACTCATCTATATCTATAATGATAGATCTTGATTAGGAGTATGTTTTTCTAGTACATGTCAAGTATCTATTTTGAAGTCTTGATCGATTTTGGGGGTTGGGAAGGATCAGGTGATGGTTTTGGGTGTGATTTGATTTTCGTCTAGAACATCAAAAATCCTTCAGGATGCTCCAAAATGACTCATCTATATCTATAATGATAGATCTTGATTAGGAGTATCTTTTTCTAGTACATGTCAAGTATCTATTTTGAAGTCTTGATCGATTTTGGGGGTTGGGAAGGATCAGGTGATGGTTTTGGGTGTGATTTGATTTTCGTCTAGAACATCAAAAATCCTTCAGGATGCT
>NW_026605581.1:0-47952 GCF_945859685.1 Eupeodes corollae | reverse complement strand
TTATTTTTATTTTTGTAAATTTCTATATGAGCTAACAATTTTTGTGTGCAAAGGAGGAGTGTGTATATGTGTGTGAAGGAACAAATGTCATTCAACTCCTGTCAATAAAAGAGTATGGGGCTGAAGAAAGTTATATGGGGGGTGACATGTCTACACATATATGAGCAGGCTTGCCAGATTGGACTATTCAGCGCAAATCGGGTTTAATTTTTGCAAAATTCCAACCAGAAATTTTGAACGAAAGTTCAAATCATTTGTTAAAATGTGCTCAACACTACGTCATCGTCGGGTCCTACGCTCGGTTTTATTGACACTCCTTTTGTAAGTTCAATTGATAAAACGAATTTGTTTGCGGCATAGTTTGGGGTTAATTCGGAGTTGCCAATAACTGACTTGACTCTTCCTATGCTTGAAAGCGAGAATGATTGGCACTCGTAAGTTGCTAAAAGTCCCGGATAGTATCAACACCATTGTTCTGAAGAGGTGTTCTTCAACGCATGGATTGTAGATTACTGTTTTGATTGTTAGGGTCCAGACCAATTTAACTACACTACTAAAGGCATAACACTAGTGGTGTTGTTCTATTGTAAAGACCTCTTAAATAATATTATACAGTGATATACTTAGAAGTTCGTCTGTTTTTGACACTAATTCTAACAGACCAGCTGTTTAGGCATTGGGTGGGTGAAGATTCCGATTCTGCTGAATTTTTTATTCATGAGTATTGCTTGGTGCCATTATTCTTCTCACATATCATAAGGAATGATATTTCATATCAACTTTTACCACAATGCGGTCATTGTACCAACACCCTCTTTAATTTCATTAGGTTAAAACTTTCCGTGAATAAGCACTATTGTTTTCTTTATCGGAGCCCAAATCTGGACACAGTTTCAACTTCTCAAGAATATGATGCTCTGTCTAACTCCTTACAAAAAATTGTCTCCCTGTATCCTCACACTGACATCGTTATTACGGGTGATTTTAATGTTCACAATTCTTCGTGGCTTTGCCATTCGGGCCAGACAACGCCCGAAGGATTGTGTGCTGAGATTTTTGATAAATTTAACCATCTTACTCAGCTTGCCAATGAGCCTACTCGCATATTAGACGTTAACGGCCTGGAAGAAAATACACTTGAATTGTTTCTCACTTCTGATCCTGATAAATACACAATCAGTGTATTGACGCCTCTAGGCACATCGGACCACAGTGTCATATCTGCTAATTTCTCGTGTCAAAGAAATCCAGTTAAAGAAAGAGCTCCAAAGAGAACCGTTTGGCAGTAAGGGAAGCCAACTGGGACGGTCTCAATAATTTCTTCAGGATCTTAGACTCCAGTTCTGATATGATTTCTAGTATTCATCTGGGAATGGAAACCTTTATCCTGAATAGGGTTAAAAGTATTAAACCCAAGGTTAAATCATGGTTCAAGAACAAAGAAGTGAGCTTCCGGTGTTTTAAAGGCAACCCAACTGATTAAAACCGGAAAGGTCGCCTATATTCGAAGGAAAAAATTTTTACAAGGCCAAAAATTACACCGGAAAATAATGCAATGTCCTAAAGGCAGTAAGAATGTTTGGTCATTAGTGAAAAAGATGAGAAATTCTTCCTCTTCCTCGGTTCCTACGCTTGTTTTCAATGACAGTCCTTTATTTAGCTCTACTGATAAACCCAACTTATTTGCAAGGCAGTTCGCCGAAAATTTCACCTTTCCAGATAGTGTAATGACTCCCAAAGTTCTTGAACACGTTAAAAATTCCATTGGACCAATATTTTTTCGTACTCGAACTGTGGTGAGAGTTCTTAAAGATCTCAACAGTTATAAATCCGCTGGCCCAGATGGTATCCCCTCTATTATTCTGAAGAGGTGTTCTTCCACTCTAACAAACCCACTACGCAAGCTTTTCCATCTATCCTATTCTTCTGAGCTCGTTCCGAGTAGTTGCATTTGTTCAGCCAATCCCAAAAAAAAGGCAAATCTTCTTCTCCCACAAATTACCGACCGATAGCACTAACGTCCCTTCTTTCTAAGGTCATGGAAACGCTGATTAATTATCAGCTTAAGAAATATCTTTAGGAACGGAAGTTTCTTAATGGCCAGCAATTCGGCTTTCGTAGCAAAAGGTCCACTGGTGTTCTAATTTTTCATCTCACCGGAACAGTGGAACAAATCTTTACATCGTTTTAGAGAAAGTATGATTATTGCACTTGATATTTCAAAGGCATTTGATAAAGTGTGGCATCTTGCTCTCTTATCGGAAAGGCGTGCTTTCGGTATCAACGAATCTCTTCTTCGTTGGATTAGCAATTTTCTTTCGAACCGTTCAATACAAGTTGTTTTGGACGGATTCAAGTCCGAAACCCAGGGCTCCGTTTTGTCTCCGACCCTCTTCCTCATTTTTATAAATAATCTCCTATCTGATACTTCTAATCCAATACACTGTTTCGCTGACGATATCACTCTTAGCTTTTCATATTCGTTTCCAGGTTCACAACCCTCCTCTTCTGATGTGGAACTGCAACGGCAAAATATGATTAGCTCATTAAATTCCGATATACATAGCATTGAACAATGGGGAATATAAAATCGTGTGGAATTTAATGCTTCGAAAACGCATGCTGTCTTGCATCGATAAAGCGAGATAAACCCTCTTTGCCACTATCTATGAGTGGCACTTGCATCAACGAACCGGAAAATCTGGACATCCTCGGATTGTGCATCTGCAACCACCTATTATGGAACGATCACATACGCGATGTCTAGGTTTTTTGAGACGTTGCAAGAAATGTGTCTTTTCGTCTAATCTGGCTACAATATACAAAACCTATATACGTTCGAAACTTGAATATAACTCTCATCTGTGGGCTGGTGCTCCAGTAACTTATTTAAGACTCTAGGACAGTACTCAAAGAAGAGTTTTCAAAATGATTGGTGACATTAACATCATCAACTTGTCTACATCACTCGAACATCGACGCTAGGTTTCTTGCCTCACCTTTTTTACCGCTATTTTAACGGACTATGCTCTAGTGAAATAGCCAGTTGCATTCCTCCCCTAAAACAATTTAAGCGTAATTCCCACGCTTCTAGGAATGTTCATCAGCTTACCCTTGTGCCCAACTTTGGCCGGACTAAGAAGTGCAGGGATTCTTTTTTTAGCAATACTACGTGAATGTGGAGCGCCTTGCCACGCTTTATCTTTCCCTGTCATTGCAATGTTCAGAAATTTGAAATCAATGTACACCGACATTTCTTATCCAACCCTTCCCTTTTTTTTGAATAATATTGCCTCTCTGTTGATGAGCGAGCTTTTTAAATATACGAATACCTTGTATTCTCATCAGTGACGGATATTACTTTGTCAAGCCACCGGCCGGAGATAACAAGTTCTAATGTTTTACAACCAGCTTTTTAGTTTGAATCGCATACTCCATTATCTTTTTCCGTAGCCTATGCTCCTCCATATTTAGTACTATCACAATGTAGTCAACATTTAGCTTAAGGTTTTATATAAAAAGTGAGGGAATACCAGCTTCCAAAAAATAAATTGGCGCCTTTATCGGCAAAAGGAATATTTTTCTTGAGAAAAAGCGTAATAGGCTTTCAAAAAGCTCATACTTCTATACTGCTGCCCATTCCTCAAGAATTTAAAAGTGAAGCGCAATGATAACTGATAACGCCTGCAATGACACTGCTGTTGCTACTTTTACTTTTGAATTTCAATTTAATTTCCTCGTTATAGCCAAAAACTCGGCTAAATCTTTACTTCGGCTTAGGGAAACTGCTTAGTTTTCTTCATACTTTTTTTTTTTTTTTCATTACATGTATTTTTGTAAGGTTTGTTAATCTCCAAGTAATCTAACCTTACACTTCGAATCTCATATCTTCTCAAGTACAATTCCCCTATCTGGGCAGGTGCTCCAATAACCCACTTGAGTCTTTTGGAAATAATTTAAAAGCGAGCTCTAAAAATGATAGATGACCGTTGTCTAACTCTCGGTCATTATTTCTTTGCTTCTTTCATAACCAATGCTCTAGAGAAATAGCCAGTTGCATTCCCCCTAAACGTAGCACCCTTGAGTTGAGCCCAATTTCGGACGTAGTCTAGAGATTCTTTTTTTAGTCGCACTACACGAATGTGGAATACTTTACCAGACTCCCACTCATTAATATGTGCAAAAATTCAAAACCAATGTGAATCTGATATAGCTGACAAAAAATATATCCTGAAAGTAAGGACGTGCAGTGAAAGAGAGAAGTCGTAAGAATATAAGAACTTACCAAATGTGAACATTTTCGGACCGATTACAAAACCTTCCCATGGGAAGTTAATACATTCTGATTAAAGCTACCAGATTTGTTTATACTGAAATTGGGCTTCAATGTTTGTCGATTTAGTTAAGGACATGGCAACCCTGCATATGAGCCTCTTTTTGTATCTTTTTTGTTTTTGCTTTTGCATTCACTTGCAGCTCTGTTCGGCTGTGACAACTACGACGAACGACGACAGCGACAACGCCAACAAGAACAGCAACGACAAGGATGACGTGAAATTACCACACGAGTATCAGCGGGAAGCTTAATTACTTCAGTGATTTTGGCTATGCGATGCATTTTATGCTTCTCTTTATTTTTGGTTGAGTATCTGTTTTGGCAACTTGACTTTTTAATGGCAACTCGCCGACAAGTGTTGTTCAAGACTTTACTTTGATATGCTAACAAAAAGTTCTATCTGTAGGTCCTTTTTATTTCGTTGAGATTTACAAAAAATTCAAACTTTAAGAAAACGAGATATGCTTCTACATATTCACGACTATTGTTGGCTAAGCTTAGGAATGAAAAAAAAAGTACCAAAGCTCATTAACAATTGCCTAGAGGATTTGTTTTTAAATCCTTGCAAGTAATGGATACACATTAAGTCGAATGCATTCTAGAATTTTGTTGTTGCTGCTGCTGAACTTATTCTTGAAGGATTTTTTGTTGTGTAGACATAGAAGAATATAGTGCAGAACTTCCTGTAGGGCTTAAACCAACCCACAGTAACTATAGTCTACTCGTTGCTTTTGTATGCCTGATGCGAGAGGTGGAACAACAATGTCCTACTATATGGCTTAATAAAGAGAAGCAGAACAAAAATCTTAAAAAATATTTTTTATTTTTGAAGTTAGACACGAGCACATATGCATAAAATATAAGGAGTACCTAGACAAAATTAAGATGGTTTTATCCTTTACAGGGATTTTTCTTTATTTCATTTTTTCTTATGAAAAATATATATGAACAATGAACATAGGTAGAGGTAAGGTAGGTACATATAAGTTGTAAGTTTCCTTAAAGTGTGGTTTGGAGCAACATTTTCACACGTTCACTAAATGTGCTGAAACTAAAACTTAGGCTTATATGCAAAAGGTATACAAAGTACAAGGTACTGCAGGTCATATAGTTTACACATTTAATTTGGAAAATAATTCACTACGGCACGTACTAGTGCAATATCTTTAACAAGCAAGATAAAAGAAGACAACAATATAGAAAATCAACTATGTAGGTCGGAGGAAGAGTTAGTGAGGGTTTTAATGAGTTTTAAACTAGGTTGAATAAAGGTTTTTGTAAGCATTAATAAAACAGCTTGCAAATTTAAATATAAGTCTTGTTTTTTTGAGTGATTTGTCTGAATAAAAATTGAAGTCAGATTTAGATTAGGCAACCTAAACTAAGCATCCATAATATTCTGTAAAAGGAAGTACGTAAACAAGCTTCTTAATTAAACTTTTACTCTTAAGAGAATTTTTGAAAACTATTTTAAATCTGGGTAAGTGAAGGTAAAAAATAGTATATGTCCTTATTGGAGTCCTTTTTAATTAGCAAATCAAATAAGAAGCGAGAATATTTAAATTAGGATTAATCCTTCTAAAAAAAAATTTTAACTGTCTTAAAGTGAGCAGAATTAGCTTAGATATTGACTTCAAATACATTTTTCTTAACAATAAAAACATCAGATAAAGGCTTTTGAAAATAAAATGCATGACTGTATCCAAATACTGGATACCTAACTATTTTAAGATCTAAATAAATATCTGTATACCGGTCTATCTTCAAAACATTAAAACTTACTTAATTATTGCTTTTTCTCAAAAAAGCAATAATTTTTACATTCATTTTTTAAGAAAATCTTAAGATTTTGGTTCGTTGGTGATGAACTGGGGTCCTCCTACGCCCCATCGTGTGCGAGTTTCGACGATGTACTTGAGTTCTTCCCACCCAACTATACAGACTTCAGTCTACTTAACATCGCTTACAAAATGTTCTCTGCCGTAACATGCGAACGTCTAAAATCCATAGTCCCTTATTAGTGTGGTTTTAGATCAGGAAAGTCCCCTTCTATTAAATATTCACATTACGGCAGATCCTGAAAAAACCCAAGAACACCAAATCTACACCCACCATCTTTTCATCGATTTCAAGGCTGCATATGACAGTATCCACAGGACGAGCTGTATAGAGCCATGCCTAGTTTTGGCATCCCTGCCAAACTCATGCGTTTATGCAGGATGACCATGAAGAATTCACGCTGCTCCAAAGGTTAGAAACAACTTAACAGAACCTTTCGATGTCAAAAAAAGGTTTTAGACAAAGTGATGCGCTGTCAAAGGATTTTTTTAACATAGTACTTAAAAGAATATAGTGCAGAGCTCACACGTCAACATTCGAGGGACTATCTTTCAAAAGTCTGTCCAATCACTAGTATATGCTGATTATATTGACATAATCGGAACCGGAAGAATTTAGATTGATGTCAAGAAAGCAATTGAGTGGCAAAAGCCCTCTCTCGTAGGACCAAAGGATCGCTATATAAGACCCTCATGATTCCCGTCCTGCCATCTTGTGTTGTTTCGAGAGAAAAGTTCTTCGTGCGATCTACGGTCCCGTTTGCATAGAAATGGTGGAGGAGAAGGCAACGAGCTGTACGGCTGTACAGCGACGTAGAACGCATGGAAACCAATGCTCTGGCTTGGAAAGGTCTTCGAATCCACACCCACAGGAGAGCGCTATAGAGGAAAAATGCTCATCAGATGGCGCTCACAAGTGAAAAGTGACCTCACCCAAATTGGAGCTCGAAACTGAAGACATCTAGCTAGGGACCGAGCTAGATGGAGAAGTTAGTTGGGTTAGGCCCTAGTACACACAGGACTGTAGCGCCACTTTAAGTAAGTAAGTTTTTTTTCAATCTCGACGGCTTCTCCTCGACTCTTATTCTTCCCGTGCTTCTTGGTCTTTACCTAGTCCATTGTATTGCCTGTCCTGCAATGTAATCATTACTTTCTCGAAGCGTGTGTCTAATCAATTGCCATTTGCACCTTCGTATATTAGTTTTAATGGCTTTTTGACCCATTAAAGTTCTTTATTGAATATTAGATTGGACTCGTAAAATGTTTCAAGGACACTTATAAGTGGAGGTTATCATTTTCGAGTTAATAGTTCCTGTTATTTCGCAGGTGCTGCAACTGTACAGCAGAACTTGTTTGACGTTTTACCGGAACAGTCGTAGCCTTGTTTTCAAGCTTAGAGAGTTGTTGCTCTAAACATTGGACAACGGCACTAAGTCTTAGATTTGTCGATACAGCTAGCGATATCTTGTTCGGTTCTACCTTTAGTAGAGACCAACATACTGAAAACTTACTACTTTTTCCACAGGTCATTGAGCAACGTATGCCAGATAGGACGAGTAGAGGCTTCCAGTCTAAACATCTTAGTTTTTCCCATGTTGATTTCAGCCCCACGATTGCTGCTCTCTCTCCACTCTTGTTGCTATTTAATAGAGATCCATAATTCTATAATATAGCAAGCATACATTGTCTGCTTAATTTAGATGTTTCAGGTATGTTGTCAAAACGCATCGTGTTCCCCTATTATATGATAAGACCGCCCAGAGCACTTCACTGATCACCATAAGAAAAGAATTAATGATAATATGTAACCCTGTTTGACACCACTTCGGACTTCAAACTCCTCTGACAACCTATCTAGGTGTAAGATGCGACATTTAGGTCAATCATAAGTCGCCATAATAAAAGAGATGAGATTATACGGGATACCTCTCCTTCGTTAAGCAAGCCATATAAAATCCTTGTTGGCGCTATCAAGAGCCGTGTCAAAATGTTGATATCATTAATTCAAGATGATCAAGTTTTGCTTCGAGGTGTTCTCCAACACGACTTAAGATACTATTTGGGCAACTGCAAGCAAATGGCAAATACCCCTCCGGTTTTCTTACTTCATCAGATCTGCTTTTTTTTGTAACTTGACAATCATTCCCTTTTTAAAATCTTCGAGGAAGCGTTCAGAGACCCATTTTACTTCTACGAGTGATTGCAGCAAACAGCTTTGTTGTTTTTTATGATCGTGGTACATACGTATCCCTTTTTTTTACTGGGGGTGTTGTGCATATTCGGCAATTGTTTGCATCGGTCAACTCAGAAGATGTCAGTTCCACGTTGCTGTGGAATACATGGCTTAATACTAAAGCAAAATGTTCGTTCAACCTTCTCAGCTGATGCTCATCCGAAATCGGTAAGCAACTATATGTATACAGACATGGAAAAACGTATTGGAACACATGTGTTTTTAAAAAGTAACTTATTTTTTGTTAAAAACTTTTGAGTGTTGTTGTTTTGAGTGTGACAAAAAAATATTACAATTAAAAAAATAACAATATCATAGTTCAACAGTTATTTGAATGAAAAAAGTACTGGCATACTCTTATTCTTAATGTCTTCTTTGAGTCTATTCAGCATTTAATAAACGAATTTTTTTTTTTGTTGTGTCCTGACCAATTTCGGACCATTCATCAGAAGGCACTGCTTTGAAATGGGATTAAAAGGTAATAACTTGTTTTCTTAATCTTGTACCCAGCACATGCCAAAGATGTTTAATGGGATTTATATCTGGAGACAGTGGCGGTGTCTTAAAAGTATGAGGAGTATTGTAGAGGATACATTAATTCACCACAAGAGCAGTATGTTTCAGATCAGTGTCTTGCTGAAAATATAAACTCCCAGCAAGACCCAATTTCTCTACACTTTTTTTAAGATTATTCTTAAGTATATTTAGAAATTCCATGTTATCCATAATGCCATCTAAAAAAACTAACTGCCCTAACCTCGATAACGACTTCATACTTGACTGTTGGAAGCAATTTTCTTTGCTAAAGGCAGTGTTTGGTTTTCACCACACCGGTTTTCGACCATCATTCTGAAAGATAATAAATTTGCTTTTGTCAGAAAATTTAACTTTGTTCCAAAAGACTGACTCCTTATTCTCGTAAGGTTCTGCGATTCCATACGCTTTATCTTGTTCACTTTATCAATAAACGGTTCTGGCCTTGGAATCCAGGGAAAGTAACCAGCATCATTTATTAATGGTTTTCATCGAAATCGTTTTCCAAATTGTTCGGAAATATCTACCGCTAGTTCAGTGGACTTGACTTTCGGATCCTTGTTAACTTTCTAGGTCAGCCAATTCTTTGTTATTTTCTAAGCTGTCTGCTTCTTTGATTCTTTAAACCGTTTTACAATGCAGCGAACCGTTTAACTGCTTCTATTGACAACAACGGCTTCTATTGACAACAAAAAAAATGATTTCCTTTCGAGTGAAGATCACTCATGGTAGTTTTCTTATTCTTCCTTGGTTTTTTTTCAACAATCGTTTATAAAAATTAGAAGAAAAAACTTGCAAAAGCACTTAAACTTGTCGATTTGAATTTTTTTAAGAATACTAAACTTTACTTGTCAACGACTTTTATTAAATGAGCAGCTACGATAGTAAAAATAATATGGAAAGTGTTAAAAACGGCAAAATTTTAGTGAGCAATTAAAAGGTGTGCCAATACTTTTTTTCCGTGAGAAACTGTCCTCTTTTTAAAACATTTAAATTTTTCTGTACTGAAAATGATGAAAAGTTGTATTTTTATATAAAATTTATTGTAAAAATAACAAATACAAATAATTTTAAATCAATTTAAAATACACATCTGACAGTTTTCTTTTATAGGTAATTTAGTTTTAAAAATTATAGCTGCGCCAAAACTTTCTTCCATCTGTGTATATGTTTCACCCGGTATTGTTTTGAGTTCTAAACACGAGCTCTGAACTCTCTCCAAGTAATTGTAGCTTATTGCAAATAATCACTTCAAAAGTCACCAATTAATCAAATACGAGCCTCGTTTCTGTATTCAATCTAAAAATACTAACCACGTTTGAAAATAAAATTAATTTTTGACACAATGCAATTAAGTCTTAAGTTTTGGTAATTCAAATTTCTTAATCGTTCAAAAAATAATAATGAAATGTTTCTAACAATTTATTAATATATTATTTAAAGTTGTAAATCTTATTTTCTTTAACTATAAAACCAAGAGTTACTGAAGGTAATTGTTTGAAATTTAGCATATGAATAGGATTCTTTAGACTTTCATTATAAATCCTATTAATTATACTAAAAAATATGAATGAAAAATTTAAAATTTTCACTAAACCGCAACCCATTCAAAAGACGATGATTTTATTTGGCTTCCGAGAGTGATTCCAAAGTCTCAAAACGAATATATCAAGAAACATAGAAATCATATAAAAAAGACATAATAAATCTATCAGAAGCTATAAACGATTAATAAGTAGTCAATTATATGGCAATAACTCATTCAACAAAATAAGTTCTTAATGAGCTTTGAGAAGGTGTTTTGCTAACCGCATATGAATAAATTAAATTAATAACAAACATTCAAATTTTATTCTAAATAGATTGAAGGTCGTCTTTGATGTATTATATTAATATATTTTATAGAAAATATATGTATGGTATTACCAAAAAAAATTAGTAAAAAAGGAATTATTTTAAATTGCTTTCGCAGTTTAATGAAATCGGTTTAATTATCACATTTAAAAAGTTTTTTAGCAAAAAACTCATTCTTCAGGAGGGCATTGTAGGGTTAAAAAAAACTAGTGAAATTGTAAATTTATCTTCAAAACTTGTGTTTAAATTTCATTTCGTTCTTCCAAAAACCTTGATTTATTAAACTTGTACTTTTTACTTATAGGAACTACATACATGGAAAGTATTGCATTCGTAAAAAATTCGAACTCAAGATATTGAATATTTAAATTTCAAAATCTCTCTTATCTTGAGCATGGAGCTGTAAACATCTTAACATTAATAAAATATTATATTGATTTACACGAAAGTCTTTTCATACAAGACTTTTTTAAATAATGATTTAAATAATTACAACTAGAACAAAGTTTACAATTCGAGGAGTCTATTTCCAAAATTTGCTTTCTTTTCGCCAAACTTATTGACACATTTTTAGCTTCAAAGCATCCTTAGATATAAGCCTCATTTCATATTTAGCTTGAATAAAATTGTGGTGTATGCTAAAATTATGACGACCACTAAAGCCACATGATTCTTGATATTTGAATTTGTCATGCCATTTCAAATGACATTTGAAGTGGGATAGGTTCCAACAAGATGGGGCAACATTCCGTATAGCACGTACAATAGGGTGGAGCGAAACTTCATTTTTTTCTTGTGCATACCTTGTGCAAAAAGAGCACAACAAATCTAAGTCCGATCAAAAAATGTCTTGAGGGTTCACAACGCTCTTGAAAATGCATATGCTTGTTGGAAGTATAATATAAAGCAAAAATTAATAATTTTGCAGCGTTTTTTTTTTTTAATATTCACAAGCACTAAAGGGGTTGTGAGTACCCTTTATATGTTTATATTTAAACAGAGTGCAAGCGAGGGAAAAACAGTGGCCAAAGCATTCCACATCCTCGATGTGGAATTAAGAAAGAATCTCTGTACTTGACAGTACGCCCGAAATTGAGCTAAAGGGTAAACTGATGAGCATTCCTAGAAAGCTTTGGACGGATAAAAGCTTTGTAGATTATAGCCAGATCAGAAGGGGTGAAAAATTTCTTGCATCTTCGGAGAAATCCTAAGCACCTGGCAGCATTTTTTGCGATATCAAATATGTGATCATTCCATAAGAGGTGATCTGTGATATTCATACCGAGTACTGAAAGTTGATTAGTTTCGTGGATGCAAGTGCCGCTCATGGATAGCGGCATCGGAGGTGGGTTACGCTTTAACGACAGGAGACAGCATTGAGTTTTCGAAGCATTAAATTCTACACGGTTTTTGATTCCCCATTGGACAATGCTGTCAAGATCAGAATTTAATGAGCTTATCATACGCTGCCGTTTAAATTCCACATCCGAAGGATAAGGATGTGAATCCAGAAACGAATATGAAAAGCTGAGGGTACTGTCGTCGGCGACGCAGTTTAATGGATTAGAAGTGACAGACAAAAGATCGTTTATGAATATAAGGAACAGAGTCGGAGACAAAACGGAGCCCTGGGGTACACCAGATTTTATTTTATGAATTTCAGACTTCAAACCATCCAATACAACTTGTATTGAACGGTTAGAAAGCTAATTTCTAATCCAACGAAGAAGATAATCATCAATACCAAAAGCACGCATTTTCGATAAGAGAGCTTGGTGCTAGTTTTTTTCCAAACCATCCAGAACTCACCACGTGGAGGTAGCTGCTTTTGAGTTCCGCCCAACACCCAACCCAACCATCCAACCATTTGAGTGCTTTTCTACTCATTTGGTGTTTCTATAGCGAAACTTAGGCATTGCTTTTCTTGAAGCTATTCTAGCTCAGCCCATCCCTGTTTTTGTATCCAAAAACTTCAGCTGAAGCTTCGGTTACTAGTTTAACACATCGCTCAACACTTTGAGTGTGGCATGGGAATCGAAGATAAGTTATGTTGTTAAAGTCTCCGCAGTTAATAAAACTGGAAATAATGTCATCGTAATTTGGTGACAGGTGGTTCAGTAACTTTAACTTCCTGCCAGTTGATTAAATCCACATAATCATTGGCCTTAAAGTTTATTTTAGGAACTGAAAACTTCCGAATTTTCATTTTATTTTCTTCTGATCGTGCTTTATCAATCGCCTGAGCGCTAACTTACCATTCGCTACTCTCGAGTCGGCCATCATGGTTAAAATCAAGTTTTCCGGATGAGCGTAAAATGCATTTCGTTGTATAACAGGGTCAATGATTTTTTTCAGTTTTGGATCCATAAACACGATCAACAAATTTAACTAAAACTACCGAATTTTCGGATGGATTTTCAGTTCCTATATAAAGACTCATAATCCTGTTTGAGGCAGTCAGCCAACGAGCATGTGATCATTTTCCAGGGTTTCTTGACAGTAAAGATACTGGGACATTTCCCGTAGCTACAGCTTGACATATATTATGTAGGTATTTTTGGTCAGCTAAGGTCATTTATATTAGATTTATTTGGTAAAAGATCTATTATTTCTGGTATTGGAACAAAGTTTCTCAGATCCATCTTTTCACAACATTCTAAATTCTTGCCAATAAGCCCAGAAAACCCATATGGACCTGTTGTCTGACCATCCAAATTTTGTAAAAGATGTCGGAGTGGCAGCTCATTGGAATGAAGCAAGCAAATGTTCCATTGCAAAAGCTTTTTTAGTGTTTCTTCGATCAATCTTTGAACCAGTATTTGAAACAGTTCCGTCACAGCCTATGGCAACAAGGTTAACCAATGAAATTTGTTTCGAATCAAAAAAACTTAGTATGGACTCGCAATTAGTTTTTGATTTTCCATCGCTAGGAGAAAAATGTCCCACGTAGTGTGAACCAGGTTCTTGGTCAAGAGAAATATGTTCTTCAACAGAAATTGTATGGTATGTGTTTTTACTAATCTTTGAAATAGTTTTAGTTCGATCTTTTCGACCATCAAAATAAATGGCCTCAAGCTAAGATTGAGTGTATAGAACATTTGTTTGTAATTTTTGTCTGATTCCAAATCTCGAACGCCTTATTTTAGAACGATCTATGACTATTGATTGGTCTTCTTTAGAAATTAAGCCCACGTCTTGCAAAACACTACTTGCGATTATAGCTGCATTCCTATCTGATTTTTTTGTTTGATTTTTCCGGTTTATGTTTTCACCTCTTTTATTCTTTCTTTTAAATGTTTTTTGTAATCTTTGAGTAGCACCAGTGAATAACTTCCTTGTAGTTCTTTGATCTAATAAAAAGTCTTGTTCAAGAGCAGATACTTTTATAACTTGATCACAAAAGCAGTGTTGAGATAAGTCACAGTGGTAAGAGCATATATCGAATAGTGTATCAGATTGACTCAAAAATGGTTGCAATTGCAATTTAAAATCTTCCAGCTTATTTCTTTTTTCGTTTACTTTGTAATTTTGTAGGTGTTTTTTATATAAGCCTAAGCCTAAGCCTGTTTTATAAAAATTAGTATAAGAATAAATATTATTGTGTTTTTATGATAAATTTATTTTAATTTCCGCTGAAATTAAACGTTACCTTTCGGCACAGTAAAAAATATCGAATGAAGATACAACAGCAATTTTATTACAGAAATAGAATGTATTGTTTCCATAAAAAAAAATGTCTTTTTTGTATCCACCGTTTTTTAAGTAGGCTGCGAACAGGGGAACTATAGATTATTATTATATTTGTATACATGATATGTTTACAGTAAGTAAATTCTCTATAAATTGGATTCTGACACAACACATTTCTACAGAATTGTGTAGCACAATTCCGTTAAAATGGTTAAAAGCGAAGTATTTCTTTTGTTTCGGATAGAAGTTTTCCTCACATTGGCTTACATTTAGAGGGGTTTGACTGTATGAATGTATGTGATACTTATTTTATATTATAACGACTACTACATGGAGAAATACCCTAGAAAAAATAAAAACAAACAATAGAAAATCTGCTGATCTACAAAAAACTCCATATTAACCTTAGGGTTTTTCAATTTTTTAATATAATTTTTCAAGTGACTTGTGAACCCTCTAAAACTTCTTTGATCGATCTAAAACTTTTTTACCGTTTTTTAAGTTCCAAATGGCACCCATTCTGGCTATGTATGTATATCAAAAACTAAGACAACGTTTTTTTTCACTCCACCCTAACGTACAACCATCGTACACCATAAGCTTTGTACCAAAAATAAATTTTTAAGATTAACTGCCATGAAATGTGTAAGTCAAAAGTTTGCTATATTTGGTTTAGCTTTGAAGCTGATGAACTTTTCTTTAAGTTCGTTTTTTCTCAATGATGAAATTGTTTTCAAAGAACAGATGATTGTTAATTTCAAAATTCGGAACATAATCATTCCAATACGTTTTATTTTCTTTGTAATCCTACCTGGCAGTTTTACTTTCAATTATCAACTCTAACCTCAAAGACTTCTTTCTACATAGATCGAAAAAACTCATCTTATTAATTATCAGCCGATAGTTAATAGGACAAATTTCGGTTGCCAATTTTGGAATCCGAAATTTGTTTACAACTTGGTAGTCAATACGGCAACTGCGGTAGTCAATATGACAATTTTTTTGAAAACCAAAATCTAATTTGACTACCGGATAGCCAATGGAACAATTATCGTTAATCAATTTTGGTAAACAATATAACAATCAAATTGTCATATTACCTACTGAAGTTGTTCTATCGACTACTTTTGTTGTCACACTGACTACCCGAAATTGGCATTCAAAAACTGTTCTACTGTGTTGGTAATTTCAATTTATCTGCTGTGTTGTATCTGGAAAAAAGTTATAAATAAAAATGTTGATACAAATGTGAATGTTACAGTGTGACGGTTAAACTTCATAACCTCGTAAGTCGAAAAATTCGAAAAAAATATTACTGATGCAAAAAAATCAGGAGATTCAGAGCCATCTTTTGGTATTTTCAGGTCAACAATGTTGTTCTAAATATTTTTCAGGAATGACACAATTCAAAAGCTCGTATTATAAATCATATACAAAATTAAGCAGTACCTCGTTAGTCTCCTACTACGTAAGTTAATAGATTTGTTTTCACGTCGGGGTAAAGTTTATCTGTGTTTAAGTGCATAAATAGGTGGTGTTTTTCATAAAAAAGTTTAAATTGGTAATATTTATTGTTAAATGTATATTTAAGACACAAAATTATATAGCATCTTTATGTTATTTATTGTTTATTAGAAATTTCAATTCAACGAATAAATACGAGGTTCTGCTTTGGCTTATTTAAAAAAAAATATATACTTACGAGGTTCTGCATTAATTAAAAATGACTTCTCGAGCACTGTTAATGCTTAATTTAGCCTTGAAAAAGGCTCATGATTCGAAATCAAGTTCAAGGATTGATAATGATATTGAGCAAGAATTGTTTAATCATGTGCTCAATGGTAAGGACCCATTCATTAATTTTTTTATATTTATATAAGATACAGCTAAAAGAATTATTTTTGTATAACTTAAGATGATGCGATGGAATATGAGAATTTGTCCAGTGGTGATGGAAATCAGATTGACATCAGAACTCACTTTTCTGATGACGATCGTAATCAAAATTTAATGCTTTCCTCTAACGAAAATGAAGAAAATGAGAATCAAAATCAGAGTTTAACATTTTCTTATGTAGACCATGGATCCATTGATATGTTAAGCGAAGTTTCAATCCTCGAGGTAAATGATGATGAACATATTATTTCAAATACGGAAGGTACAGAAGGTGAGAATTGTTTTATAGTCACTGCCATCCGAAATACTTAAATTAAGATAATACCTACTTATTTAAGATATTAATGACCCGGTTCCTTTAACGAAGTCAAAACCAAATAAAAGAAAAATAAATAAAGAGCTGAGGATGCAGGGAAAGTCCTATTTGGGGTTCTCAAAACCAAAATTCCAAAAAAATACATTTCAAACTGCAAAAAAAGAAGCTCGTGTAATGGGAGAACGATGCAAGTGTAAGGTTGTACACAAGGGTCCCAGAAACGAATGCCACAATTTGTCCAATGAGGAAAGAAAGGTAATTTTTGATCGTATTTGGAACAATATTAACTGGGATGAAAGAAAAGCTTTTGTCTGCGCAACGGTTTTGATAAATAATGTGGATGGAATTAACCGCAGGCAAACTACTTTGAAATATTTTTTTAAAAATTCAAAAGGAGACAACATTCGGGTCTGCAAGAAAATGTATATTGCTACAACTGGAATAAAAGAATGGTCAATCTTAAATTGGTTGAAAAAGAGTCAGTTGGGAATCAAAGACAAAAATAAATCTTTAAACAAAACTCAATGTCCTAAAACTGCTGAACTTAATTTCATGAAAGAGTTTTTACAGAATTTAAGCAAGTTGCCTTCCCACTACTGCAGAAAGGAGACCACTAAATTGTACCTAGAGCAAAATTTCCAAACGGTAATGGAAGTTCATAGGGCTTATGCCAAAAAATGTCAAGAAACTGGCAACGTAGTCATTTCTCATACAACAATGAGAAGTATGATAAAGGAAATGAATATCGGTCTTTATAGGCCTAAAAAAGACTGGTGTGATATTTGTTTCAAACATAAAAGTGGAGAGGTCCTTGAAGAAGAATTTCTAAAGCATATAAAAGAAAAAGATCGTTCCAGAGCCGAAAAAGTTAAGGATAAAACCGATGCACAAAATAATTTGTATCATGTTTTAGCAATAGATGTACAGGCTGTTAAAGTATGTCCGTTTATAAATGCGAGTGCATTATATTACCGAACCAAGTTGTGCTGTCATAACTTTACAGTCTATAACTTAGCTGAAAAAATTGCTACATGTTACTGGTTTGATGAAACCGTTTCAGATGGCCAGGCATCAACATTCGCATCTTTTCTTTTGCATTATTTAGAAACAAATTTTTTGAAGTTGGGGAGCAAGATTCCTATTATCATTTATTCTGATGGTTGCACGGCACAGAACCGTAACAGCATTATGAGCAATGCACTTTTGTTCATATCTCAAAAATATGATGTCGAGATTATTCAGAAGTATCTTACAAAAGGGCATACTCAAATGGAATGCGATAGTGTGCACAGCACAATTGAAAATAAGATAAAAAATAAAGAAATCTACATCCCCAATGATTACGTTAGGTTGACAAAGGAGGCAAAAGTCAACAAACCATTATATAAAACTGAGGCTCCAAATTTTGATTTTTTCAAAAACTTTGGAGCTAAAGAATTAATGCAATATAGTTCGATTAGACCAGGAAAAAAAACGAATGATCCCTGTGTAACAAATGTCAAAAGTTATCGATATCATAGAGGTACGATTTCGTACAAATTGGATTTCGATGATGAGTACAAAGACTTACCAGCAAGGCCCAAAAATGTTAATTTTTTAGAAACAAACTTTGAACAACTGCACTCATCACCTTTAAAAATTACAAAAAAAAATTTTGACCATCTGCAGGAAATTAAAGCTATAATACCGAGAGACTATTGGCCTTTTTATGACTCATTGAAATACCAAGACACTTAAAGTATTGAAAATTGCTATTTCTTTAATTTGTTTTAAATTATCTTTCGAAATATGTGTGTAATTTGAATTTATCTGATATTTACTTATTTTTTTTTTATTTTTTTGTTTGTGTTATTAAAATAATTTTACTTAAACTAATATAAAATTAACATTGTCAGTTCGGCTTCATCTGTTATAACATTCTGAAATGTATCCTTTTTGATTGCTTTTGTACCTTTTTATTTTTTGTTTAATACCTAACTTTAATTGAATATTTCTTACTAACTGTGCTTTAGCTTATTATTAAATGGATTCTTCTCTTTAACTAAACTTTTTATTTGTTGCTTAATACCTGCTTAAAATTACTAATGTTCCATACTAACTGTACTTTATGTTATTATTAAACGGATTCGTTTATTTTACTTTTTTGTATTTCAGTATTCTGAAATGTGTTCCTTTTATGTTTGCCATTAGAGTTTAATTTATTAGTTGGTTTTTGATTTAATTTATTTATCACTATGAAATAAAATAAAATATTCGAAGGAGTTTAAACTAGTCGTGTTTCGTTTTTAAATTAAAAAAATGATGATTATTAAACAAAGGAATAGGTAGCAATACCTCGTAAGTATTGAAAATTTGAATGCAGTACCTCGTAAGTGTCCATAAATTAAAAACGACACATTATTTTGACAAAAATTTTATTAAATATAATGAATTGTTTATTTAGTAACTCAAATCAACAATTTTTTTATTTCTTTAATTTTTTAAAGTGGTTTTAAATGTTTTTTTTTTTTATTTCTGAAAAACTTGCAAAAACGACTTACGAGGTTATGAAGTTTAACCGTCGAAAAGTAAAATCTAAAAACATTACTTTTCAATTATTTTATTTGTGCAGGAACACACAAAATTACACCAGCTACATACATAATGTATCTATAAAAAAGAAACCAAATTGATATTATATTTCAGAGTTCATGTTTTAATGTCACATAGGTATTCCGTCATGCGCCCGACTCGGTCTGTCTTAACATCAAGCCCTCTTAAGGATAATGGTTTATTTTTATTTTTTCTTCTTTTGTGCCTCCACTGTAGAATTTTGTTGTTTACTGCTTGTTTCATCTTCAAGTGTCGAAATAATAAAAAAGAAGAATAATTCGGCACATAAATGCAAATGTGTGAAATAAATCACACAATGGTAAGAGAGAAGAGGTACCCACCTCGTATCAACCCCTACCAAGTTTGTTGTATTTTGAAGACTTTATGATTGTGACTGTGAGGTGTTTTTAACAAGAGTTTTGATGCATATAGGAAAATCCTTCCAAAACAAAAATAATAATACATGTGTGTCTGTGCATATTTAGAATGTCTCAATCCTTTTCTTTATAGCTTTTTGGTCTTAGTGAGAAAAAAAATCAGTGTGGAGTTCACACATCCATCCCTTAGATTAAGGGTATGAAGATATTCAACAAACGAAGTCTTTTGGAAACATTCACATAAGGAAATCATAAAAATTGCTTAATTAATATGAATTATATAATGGGAAGGTGTTGGATCATGTTACACACCAAAAAACACCCTAAATATTACAAAAGCTGGTGAGTTGATAACTTCTATCGATGAACGAAAAATGGGGTTGATGACATTTTGTTTGCCTTTAATTCGATTGTGACAAAATATTGAAAAAAAACTTTCAGGGTAGATGAACTTCCCAGTTTAGAATCTCGCAGTCACAGAGAAAACGTGCCCCAAAATGTGTCAATTTAGTATAGTTGGTACTTAAGTGCTACTCTGTGAAACACATAAATGTCAATATGTAAATCCAATTATGTATTCCAAAATAATTGTTGCTGGCGGTGTTAAAAACAGGCACCTTATTGCCAAATTGGCACTTTCATGAGCTGTAGCACTTTTTTGTTACTCAGACATTTTTAATTTTCAATCTTTAGCTTTTGCCATCAAATTTTGTGTTCAAAATCAATTTGAAATTGGAAAAATAATTCCAATTCGAAAAAATCTAAACAGAACTCTTTGTTTGGTACTTGAAAGCAATTATCAATTAGTCTAACCGTAAATTGAAACATCACTTTTATAACTTATTTTCTTTGTAGCATCTAGACCCTGACGTATTTAGGTATATTCAAAGATTCATATAGAGGAAAATTCGAATTTTCTCAAAAACGGACCGACAGATTTTTATAAAATTTAATCTCCAATATCATAAATTGAAAATTCAGTTTTTTTTTTGTTTCTTTCTCTGACCTTCACGTCACAACGGAGTAATATTATGACATGACTGTTTATGTTTGAGTAGTTAGGAAGATGGAAAGTTTCTTAAAATACTTTTTACCGTGATAAACTATCTCATTCACTGCGCATCCGAGCAAATCCGAAGGTAACACTTATCATTAGATATTGAATATAATAATTTTTTTTAGAATACTATTTAGTATAACATTATTAGATGCTGCCTCCTTTTGGGCTATCATTAGGCATCTCGAATAATGATTTAACTGAAGTAATTATTCTGAAAAACTAATAATAAAGGAGATGGGCGGTTAAGAACCTATGCCGAGGGTTATGTCACATTAACGGATCAATTTATTAGTCAAAGGGATTCTAACACCAAGAAACGATGTTGTTTTGAAAATAAATGTGAACATGTTTGACAAAATACCCTTGGTGTGTCACAGGTCCTAGTTTCAAACCCTGTCTGTTAAAAAAAACATGATTTTCACGGTTACAGTTAAATTTAATTGCGAGGAATTGAGAAAACCCAAGAGTAGTTCTTGTCAGTAAAATGCTTTCTGAAATTAGGCGTTTAAATTCGGCGTAAAACAGCAGAGTTAACTCACTTGGGCTGCCAGGTGTGCCCTCATATTATAAGCTGCAATTGAAATAAGAACTGACAATAATATCATAACCGCTTTGGAAAATGTGAAAATGTAATTATTCCTTGAATTCCAATAGTTCTTACAGTTTTAACATTCCAATTCAAAAGTCATCAATTGTCCATTAAAGTAAGATTCGCTGTGAAAAATAATATGGCGCAAGGGTAAACATTAATGAAGTGGACGATTGGGTCGCGTGAACTTGCTCCTGTTTACAAAGATTCTGTTTAGGTTAGGTTGGGTTAAAGTGGCTGTTCGTGATGGAGTAGGACACACTTAGGTATGTTTAATGGCCCATTGTGATACCACATGAATCTTGAGACTTTCTTTAGCTCAACGGAAACAGTTTGAGTCAAAAGTCATTTGAGAACTCGCCTAGCCGCGTGGCGTGCTTTTCTATTAGACAGTGCCCAGTTATGACATCGATTAAAGAGCAGATCGCATATGCTCATAGATAGCTAAGCACCGTGAGCGCTTTCCTTTGACACGTGGTGATGTTATTCCAACTGTTATTTGCTTTCTTCATAGTGTCTTGCATTAGCAAAAGTTCAAATGCAGCTATTGATATACCAGTATTAGCCAAACGTTGTAGAAGGGGATGTACTGTACCATTTGTGGTAAGTTCATCTGCCGTATAACTTCCTGGAATGGCTCTATGGCCCGCCACCCTCGATAGCTATGGACGTGATTGCAGCCTGACTATTTGACAATAAACTGATATCAAGTAGTGATATCACGTTTTCCTTAAGCCTGAACAAGATTTCTCTTATCAGCAAAATTTCCACTTGGAACTCGCTTCAATGATTGGGAAGGCGGAATGAAAGACATAATTTCGGTCGTTCATTTTTTGATTGGCTTTGATCCATCTGTGTAAAAGTGGACTAACTCGTCCTGAATGCCCTATCCTCCCAAAAAAAATCTGAAAGGTATATATAGGGGGATGGTGTAGTCTGTGTGCTTTTTAATTGATTTTAAGTACTTAAGAACAACGGAGTGGCCAATGTTGTTGTTAACCCACTGCGACGAGGCAGTGAGGCGAATAGCAGAGCATGTAGATATTTGTTTGTTTAATATATCAAGAGGTATGATGCGATACACTAATACATACGAAAGCTAAACGTTGGACTTGATTTATTTTGTCGCGGCTTATAGCTTTTTCTAAAGCAGTCCACCATACTGCCACACCGTACATTAAAATCGGTTTTATTACTGATATGTATTGCCAATACCTGATTTGGGGTTGTATGCCCCATTTATTAGCAATAGCTTTTTTGCAAGAAAAGAGAGCTACAGTAGCTTTTTTGACTCTTTCTTGTACATTGCGTTTCCAATTTAGTTTTTTGTCTAAAATAAGTTCTAGGTACTTAGCCTCTTCGATTTACGTTACAGCGTGTTGAGACGTATACAGAAATCTTCTATTAATAATTTCCATGAAATGGATATCAATCAATCTTTCTAAGGTCTTAAAAAGGAATAATGATAGACTTATAGTTCAACTCTAAGACTAAGACTCTGTTTTCAAATAGTAGTTATATTTTATAATTTACTGGCAACGGCCTAGTCACTGATAAAGCTTTGGGTCATATCGATCACCGAAATCAAGCATCAGTGAGCGTGGTTAGTAGATGGAGGACCGTCTCGAAACCTATCGTGTGCTGTTTTCACCTTTTTTAGTCTTAGTCGCTCAAGGTGCTATGTTTCTAATATGTACATTTACGTGCTGAGTAGTATGTAATGTTAAAATGTAGTTTTAAAATTGTTCTTCAAATTCCTTAAATCGGGTGTTTTCTTCATTAATTATGTATAATTATAATACATACATATATTATTAGTATGCAGTTATTGAGAACTTATTAACATAAATTTCATATTTAATCTTCATGAAATAATGATAACTTATTTTCGGTGCTTGATATGTTTTAATAACAATATATCGGTTCTCTAGGGGGTATCCTTTTGAAGAAATACAAAAATGTATAAAACATGTATGTAACCTAAGACCACAAATATTATAGAAAATTTAATAAATATTTATCGGTCCGTTTTTGAGAAAATTATACTTTTCGATTTTTACCATTGTACCATTGTACGAGAAAACGGCAAATCTGTTTAAAACCTTAATTTTCAAATTTTAAGTCAATCGACCCAATGCTTTACTCTGTAGGGGCGAGGACAGACAGACAGACGGATAGAATCGGGGGACCCACTTATTTCGACTTCTCTACTTTCGCAATTTCGTGGTTGATTAAACTAACTGATTAAAGGTTCATGGTAAATTTTCCTTCTCAAGGGATGGTAATAAATTAATAGATAAGTAAAACTATGTATCAGATTTCAATTTCATGATGTTAAGTTTATAACATGGTGCCAACATAATAAGTGTTATGGGCAGTTTGTATAAATACCTACAAAAAAGTCAACCATTTCTATTTGCGACATATTAATTATTATGAACACAACATCTTTCAAAAGTGAATAAATTATTAAAATTGCTTTACAAAGCCTCACGCTGTTCCTAATACCAGCCTTAGGAACATTATGTACAAACTCAGAAAACATACTGTTAAGGCTACAAAGCACTCGATATAGAAATAGCTTTTCGAAATTTTTCAATGATATTCAAGCTAACAGCTCCCCATTTCCAGCGTTAAGGTACTGACTTTCTCTCAAGATTTTGAGTATAAATTACCTAGCAGTTTCAAGACCAATTATAATTTTAAAAAAGAGGCTGGGATGCGACCCACAATGATAACTTCCCATCCCGTCTGTTGATTTGTCTTGATTAAAAGTTTGTCTATATATACTCGTATCGATTTTTACCAAATTTGAGTACTATTTTTTGGAGATTTTATTTTTTATGAAAAAAAAGGACTGTTGGATTTTTATATAAAAATTACTGAATATCGAAAACAATATTTTCTGTGAAATAAAATAAGTTTCAAGCCAATATTTTTAAGTTTTGAAAAGCTATTTGAGTCGAAAGTAAATTTTTACGAAGTTTTAGTATTGTTTTTTCTAGAGCTTTATTTTTTGTAAAAAAAACTGTCAATTCTGTTTTTTAAAAATTTTATTAAATGTTGAAAACAATATTTCTTATGAGGTAAAATTACTTTGAAGCCAATATTTAAAATTTTTGAAGAGATATTTGAGTCGAAAATAAATTTTTACCAACTTTTATACATTTTTTTTTTAGGTTTTTATTTTTTGTAAAAAAACTGTCAATTCGATTTTTTTCAAAATTTAATTGAATGTTGACAACAATATTTTTTGAAAGATAAAAGTAAATTAAGTGGTACCCGTGGCATGATGGTTAGTGCGTTGGACTGTCATGCTAGAGGTCTTGGGTTCGATCCCTGCCTATGCGATCTAAAGTCTTTTCACGGGTACTGCCTCTTGCGAGGAATTGACAAATTCTCCAAGAGTAATTCTTGTCATGAAAAAGTGCTTTCTCAAAATTAGCCGTTCGGAGTCGGCATATAAACTGTATTTCCCCTCCATTCATGACAACATTACTCGCACACAGAAATGGTTGAGAGTTGTAAGTCACTAGGCCTTGGCTCTCAATGGACTGTCGCGCCGCCCAATTTTTTTTTTTTTTTAAAGTAAATTAAAGCCAATATCTCAAAGTTTTGAAAAGATATTTGAGTCGAAAATCAATTTTTACCAACCTTTATAAATTTTTTTTTTCGATTTTTATTTTTTGTAAAAAAACTGTCAACTCGATTTTTTTTCAAACTTTAACTGAATGTTGACAACAAGATTTTTTGAAAGATAAAAGGAAATTAAAGCCAATACCTCAAAGTTTTGAAAAGATATTCGATTCGAAAATCAATTTTTACCAACTTTTATAAATTTTTGTTTAGGTTTTTATTTTTTTGTAAAAAAACTGTCAATTCGATTTTTCTCAACATTTTTTAAAATGTTGAAAACAATATTTCTTATAAGATAAAATTAGCTTGAAGCCTAAATTTCAAGTTTTTGAAAAGATATCTGAATCGATATTCAATTTTTACGAACTTTGAGTAATGTTTTTTTTAGATTTTTATTTTTTATAAAAAAACTGTCAATTCGATTTTTCTCAAAATTTTATCAGATGTCAAAAACATTATTCTTCGTTGCACAAAATTGTTTTTAAGATAAAATCATATTTTGGAGGTAACAAATCTTTTTTTTTCAGTTTTATTGATTTACAAAATGAATAACATTTTTTGAAAAAAATCAATATAACGATTTTTTTTCAGTTTTATTGATTTAAAAAAAATCGTTATATTGATTTTTTTCAAAAAATATACCTATTTTGTATCACATTACAATATATTATATAAAATTTAATTTAAGTCTCTAGCGTTTTTGGTTCGTAAGATATTTAGGGTTAACCAAAATTTTCGCTTTTTTTTTCAAACTGCTATGGTAAAAAAACCACAGACGCAATTTTCTTGAGAGCCCTTTCTGCATCTTTCTGCCTTATTATCTGTATAACAAAATTTGTTGGAAGTTGATATCTCTTCTGGTTCTTGAGGTATGGACGACGAAAAAAACGTCGCGAACGTACGGACGTACAAACGTACGTACACACGCACGCACTGACATCTTTCTAAAAATCTTTTATTTCGACTCTAGGGACCTTGAAACATCGAGAAATGTCAGAATTTTCAATTTGACAAATCGGACCCATTACAATAACTTCCTATGGGAAGTTAAAAAAGGTTTAAAAATAGTAAGCTGGAAAGTTGTTTACATCTTAATTTTGGTTTTCGAATTGAGTAAAGATGACGTATCTGCTTTGTTAAATATGAACAGCGAGAAGACCACTTTTTCTAAGTTACACTTTTTTCAAAAATATCGAACATACCAAACATTTAAGAGTCAATTTCTTTGTATTTATTTATAAAATGAACTGCAATTTTTTGAGGTCAAATTAAAAGCAAAAAATTCAAGGTTAGGCTTTCTAAAATGTTGCTTATGAAATACAAATAATGGTTAGGGCATGATTAAGAGACCCATTTATTAGGGTATTTACTCAAAAACTCTGGACCCAATGACAAAATGATAATTTTTGAAGTCCTGTATCTCAGAAACACCTTCACTTCCTTCCAAGTTTTGAACTTGAGGTATCATCTTATACATAAGAATATTGAAAATAAATCTATTTGTTTCCAGTAAAAAGAGTATAAATAACAGTTCGGCTAACCAATAGGTTACTTTTATAATGTATCCAAAGTGTAATATTTTTCTTAAATACCGATCTGCATCTGCTATGGCAACACTGTTGGAAAGAATTAAAAAAAAACAAAAACAACTCTAATTTCACCTACATACATGCAAATGCCTGTGCAATGAACACAAAATAATAATACTGCCATCGTATAGGATATGTTTGGAAAAAGGAATAAAGTAAAGAAGTACGAGAATAAGAAATAAAAGGGTTGGAAATTTGTATTATCCTTTTTTTTATTTTGTTGTAGGTTTATCGTTATTCCTGTCTGTCGTATACACATGCATTTTTTCTAAAACCGAAAACCCGAGACACTCTTAAGAACTTGTCGCTGTTTCTTTTCTTTTCTTTTTATTTTCTTTCTTATTTTTTTTTGTTAACGTGATGCCTCTTTTACATTCCTCAACCCCCTCCCCACCTCGAAATGGAACGTCCTTTACCGACAACCTATTTGGTCCTTCTTGTTAATGTATGTAAGTGATGCATCATCATCATCATCATATGAAATGGAAATGCACAAAATTTGTACCACCCCAATTTTATACGTAATTTGTTATTTTCCTTTTTTTTTGTTGTTTTTTGAAACATGTTGTTTAATATTATGCTTGTATTTGTACCAACTGTTGTTGTGTGTTTAATTTAGAAGAAGTCTCGTAGGGTTAAGTGAACAATCCTTTTTTGTTTAATAATGACCTTACAGATACTTCTTGTTTTGGAATAATATATTAAGACAGACACTGAGAAATAGGATGAAATTTTGAAATCTTCAAAAACCAACTAACTTCAATAGAGTTACCTTTAAAACACAAGCCCAATTCAAATATGGGTTTGGTAGTTATAAGTTACGTACCCGATATATATAAAAGAGATACTGAAAAAGTAAAGCCCTACATTACTTTAACATGCAATTACAAAGTTTTATTGTTGAGCTATTTAGCAAAAACACCAAAGTAAGTTTGTTTTTCAGAATAAATTTTAGGTCAAAACTAGTTTTAAAGTCGTTTTGAGTTCATAACTTTTTTTTCTTTGATATATGTAAATAGTATCTAGAAATGTATATAAAATTTATTAAAACCTAAAAATTTGGAACGACTTTAAAACTTAAACAAACTCAAATGGGCTTAATTAAAATAGGTAATAATTTGAGATACAAATTTTGAAAAATATGTTACGTAAACATCGAAACAAGGTCAAAATTTAAAATACTTTAAGTAATCTTAAGTATAGCAATCCTATTAAAGGGATCTAACAGTTAAATTTCTTACCATTCGAAAAGTTAAACATTTTTACTGAGGTATGTAATTCATTTTCCTTCAAAGAGAAATTGAAGATATAGTTCATAAGATCCTCAGATCCAGTTATAAACAATAATAATTAAAGATTTTGAGCTGAATTTGAAATTAATTTCCAATATTGAAATGGATGTTTTACTAGTTAGGTTCTTACATAATTTTTTTTCTAAATAACTTTGCTACAAGCCGGACACTTTATTTAACGAAAAAGCCTCTAGGGATATCTGCTTTGACAAAGTTTGTTTCTTATGCTTTCAAAATTTTAAACGTTGGGTGATTATAGCTCATAAATTTATCATTAGTATCAGGATATTCGACAGCATCCGAAAACTAGTGCGTGGAAATTTTGAAATGTTTTAGCTTAATTTAAATGTTTAACATTTATTGTATAGAAATAACTTAAGCCAATATGGCTTGGAACTAATTTCATCCCACAGAAAATATTATTTTTGATAGTCAGTAAATTTATTGTTAAAATCCAACAGTCAGTTTTTTCATACAAAATTAAAATCTACAAAAAATCTCGTTAACAAAAATAGGTTTTGAAATGAAACTTTTTCATTATATGGAAAATGTTAATGGTAATTTTTAAAATAAAAAAAAAATTTACCAAATTTCAGTGACGTTGATTCCCAAGGGAATCAAACTTGTTATCATATTTTGAACTGGAGCTTCCGTCCTATGATCCTATTGCCAAACTTTTTTCTTAGAACCTTTATTTTTAGCTGGTACAATAAAATGGTCAGACAAATATTGAGGAGATAAACCAGTCTCAGGGTCACCGACTTTTAGATTTGTATACAAATTTTACTGAATGCCAAAAAATATTGGTATTCCCGATTCGGTGCAAATAGTCTTGTATTGTTGCAGTAGTGTAAAAGTGTAGCATTTTCTTGCACTTTAACAACAAAATATTCGGTTAACATTTTTGCACTTTTGCAACACCCTGGAAATATGGCAACAGAAAAATACAACGGTGTAAAATGTGTCTTCGTGTAGTTGACAGTATGGCATCTTTCAATTCAAAATTCGAAAATTCGTGTTTAAATTTTCAAACAAATTTTTAATTGAAAATCTTGCTTTGATAAATAAATAAATTAATGGAAAATAAAGATTTGGATTGTACAAGGAAAAAAAATGTGAAAAATAAAATGAAAAAGAAAATAAAACTAGAAATTAGGAGGTAAAATAAAAATTGTTCCAAATTAGTATTTTACAAAGAAGAATAAGAATGAGTTTCCCGAAATCATAATATCGGAGGAAGAGGAAATGGAGGAACTCCGCTATGAGGTTATTGAACTTAATGATCAACAAAGTTCAAATGATCTCAATATTGCCATTGAATATTCTCCTAGTCCATATGAGCTTCCTTCGGAACCACAACCACCAACACCAGCTACACCAACGGCACAACAAAACTATACTGGGCGCTTAATTGAACCTTCGAAATGTGCCGAAAAACTTCGGAAACTTTTACTTTTTCTTGGCATCTTTTTGGAAATAAATAAAACAAATTTTAATGAAAAATAGTTTTTGTTTGTCATGACAAATTTCAGTTTCAAACTAATTTTGTCATATTTACACCGATTTGGCTATAGACCAGAAGAGGTGTATTAACGCTTTACAAAAATTTTGCACTTTTTGTTTGGGTGAATACCCCCAATATTTTGTACAAGATGAAATTATTTTGAAGCCAATATCTTGAATTTGTGAAAAGATATTTAAGTTAGAAATCAGTTTTTAAAAAGTTTTATAGTACTTTTTTTTTGTAGATTTTATTTTTTTTGTGAAAATAACTAAAATAAATGTTTCTTAAAACTTAAACAGATGTTAAAAATGTTATTCTAGGTTTCATAACAAATATTTTGTTTCAGTTTTTTTGATTTATAAAAAAACAGTGAGTTGTTTTTTGTTTTCAAAATTATATCACGTCCCATTATATAATATAAAATATAAAAGAGTTAAAAAAAATGTTCACATTTTATAAATTGTAAATACTAATAGTACCTACTTATCTGAAGTCCATATAAGATATCTTTTTGATGTATAGACGACGAAAAAAGCTGTCCAAAATTCTTTTATTTTCATTCTAGGGACCTTAAACCGTTGAGAAATATCAACATTTTCAATTCGACAAAATCGGAAAAATTGAAACAACTTATTATGTGAAGTTAAAAAATTAATGAAAAATAGTATGGTACATTTTTAGAAAACTAAACTGCTAATATTGATATTTTTCAAGATATCTGTCATTAAAGTTGACGTTTTCCATAAAATTATAATACAATGTTATCAAAGTTCATGTATATTTTATAATGAAAATTTGATCGATTGAGAGAATACAAAATATTAATTTCAATGGAATTAGTTTTTTATGTTGACATTTCTAACACATTTTCAGCATAGGAACGGAGTCTTAAAAAAGCACCCTAATGTACATAAACAGTCTTTTATAAAAATTCTTTGATTTTTTGTTTACCAACTGTAGAAAGTTTTTATTCTTATGTATAAAACAATTTTTTTAAGAAGCGTTTTTTTTTTAAGAAATTATCACGGTCCTTTTTATACAAATTTAAAAAAAATTAAATATGTATTCTTGGTATGCAATGTAAATGTTAATCTTCTTTCTCGCAGAATTTATGCTGGCATCTTTTTTATCAATCCTTAAAAATTTTGAAACAAATTTATACTTATTATTTTTACTTATTATTATTTATTCGAATAGTTCCAAAAAAAAAAAACAAGAACGGTCTCAAAATATTAAAAAAGGGCTGGGATGCGACCCATCCCGTCTGTCGATTTGTCTTGCTTTAAGGTTTGTCCACATGTACTCGTATCAATTTTTACCAAATTTGCGTACTATTTTCTGTAGATTTTATTTTTAATGAAAAAACAGACTGTTGGATTTTTATATAAAAATTACTGAATATCGAGAATAATATTTTCTGTGAATAAAATAAGTTGGAAGCCAATATTTTTAATTTTTGAAAAGCTATTTCAGTCAAAAGTAAATTTTTACCAAGTTTTAGTATTGTTTCTTGTAGTGTTTTATTTTTTGTATAAAAACAGTCAATTCAATTTTTTTCAAAATTTTATCGAATGTTGAAAACAATATTTCTTATAAGATAAAATTAGTTGAAGCCAATATTTCAAATTTTTGAAAAAATATTTAGGTTTTTATTTTTTGTAAAAAATCTTGTACTTCGATTTTTCTCAAAATTTTATCAGATATCAAAAACATTATTCTTCGTTGGACAAAATTGTTTTGAAGATGAAATCATATTTTAGTTGTAAAATTTTGGAGATGACACATTTTTTTCAGTTTTTTTTTTTAATTTATAAAAAAACCGTTAAATAGATATTTTTCAAAAATATACTTCTTTTATATCACGTTATAATATATTTTATAAAATTTAATTCAAGTCTTTAGCGTTTTTGCTCTTAAGATATTTAGGGTTAACCAAAATTTTCACCTTTTTTTTCAAACTGCTATGGTAAAAAAAACACTGACGCAATTTTCTCGAAAGCCCTTTCTGCATTTTTCTGCCTTATTATCTTTATAACAAAATGTATTTGAAATCAATATCTCTTCTGGTTCTTGAGCTATGGACGACGAAAAAACAGACATATTTCTAAAAATCTTTTACTTTGACTCTAGGGACCTTGAAACGTCGAAAAATGTCAAAATATTTAATTTGACAAATCGGACCCATTACAATAACTTCCTTTGGGAAGTTAAAAATAATATCTATTCCATTTGTTTAAATTACAAATTTTAAAAATGTTTATGAATGCAAAGGATTAAGACTTGTTTAAACATATTCCTCTTTCTGTTTTTGTATGTTCAAAAAGCTACAAATTATATTGGATATTGGAACTTAGAAATTAAAATAATTAACGACGTTATTAACGTTACCAAATTTTTGAAAGTAAGAAATAAGATAATACAAATAATTAAGGGACATATCCTTTTGTCTATATTGATAAAAAGTTCAAATCCTGCATGAAATGAGGAAATAGTGAAGGCAGGTTAGTTAGTTACTTCAGCCAACACATTAAAAATAAGGCTTTATAAGAAATAGTACATTCTTTTTTAACCCAGCCTGTTCTGTATGCACGTCTGCTAATGCTCTAATCAAATGCCTGTGTAACTATTGCAATGGCAACTCTAACTGGGAATCCTTATTTTTGTTTGCATAAACGTGTGTTTTGGTGACTTTTTGTTTATTATTTTTTTCTCAGACATGCACCAGCCTACACCTCTGTGTACGAACAGACACAAGTGCAAAATATCAACCCCCATAGTGTTAATGAGAGGAATGGCTTATGGGCTTCTCCTTCTTGTGGTGCTAAAAAAGACTTATGATGACGAAGATGATGACGATGATGATGATGAATACGAGTATGATGATGATAATGTTGACAACGATGGTTCATGTTGATGTTCTTGTTGATGATGATGATGATGACGATGACGATTAGATGATGATGCTATCGATGTTTGTTGGTTGAACGTTGAACTGATGGTTGATGGTTGATGTTGCTGCTTGCTGTAGCTGTAATGTGGCCGGATGCAATGCCAACTAAACAGACTCTGCTTTTTCTCAATGAGCAAAAGAATCCCAAGGATCTACAACGCCACAACCGATGACGACGAGAAGTCCTGATGAGAATGATACTGCTGAGAGCTAAGCCAACGATACGACTACGACTGTAACTACACCACATCAGACAGTTTGCCGGATGCTTAAGACAGACAAGACAGACTGTCATAGATACGAATAGCTGCCGAATGCACATAAGGAAAGGAAAAAAATAAAAATAAAAAATAAAAATATATCAGCAAGCAACTCAACACACAGCAGGATAATCCATTGGGGTGGGGGGAAGTTCTGGTGCTGGTGAAGTGCAGTCTATGGGTGTATGCGAGTGCGAGTGCATGTGACAATAAAAGGGTTGGGGTGGTTGTTGATGGCTTGGGCTGGTCTGGTGGCTCATTGCTTATGGCAGGTCCGGTATTAGAATTACCAGGAACCTCAGTGAGTTTTCTAAGGCACTCCGTGGCGCAGCAGCGCCCCTTAATTGAAATTTAAACCCATATTAGAAAAAAAGGAAAATGATATTATTTCATTAAAATATAATAAACTTGTAATAGATATTTTTTTACTTTTGAGCCTTTATATCAACAAACTCTTTTATTAAGTTTTTAAAGTCGTTGTTTTCCGAAATTTATCTTCTGTTGGAAAATCCGCTGCCAATTTCATATCTAGTTCTTTAGTAAGAAGTTATTTCCCAGTCCCTGCGGTTGTTGTCAATGACGATTCTTTATTTAGCTTTATTGTAAAGCTTTTCACCGTAAATGGCCATATTGACTGAAAGTATCACTACTCAACCAGTTGATCAGTGCGTGAATCATTCTATGTGACCAAAACCTTTTTTCCTACTCGTATATTGTAGCAAGAGTCCTTAAAGATCTTAAAAGACATAAATCCGCTAGTTCGGATGGTATAACCGCTATTTTTCTTCAAATAAACGTATTTTAGAAAGACATTGAAACGATATTAATTATTATCGTTAGCTTAAAAAATATCTCGTTTATAGCCAGAAGAACACTTGTAACATTGCTTTGGAGAATGTACGACTATTGAACTATGAAAGCAGTGATAGAGTTCAGAAAATTCATCAAAAATTCTTGTTTTTGGTATTGACGATTGCCTTCCTCACTCGATTCGAACCTACATTTCTTACGGTTCAATACAAGTTGTATTTGATGGTATCAAATCTGAAAATCTCACAAAATAAATGCTGGTGTTCCCAAAAGCTCCATTTTGTTACCGATAATAAAGCTTATATTCATAAACGATCTCATGTCTGCTATTTCTAGTCTATTGCATTGTTTCGCTGAAAACAATACCTTCAGTCCTTAGTTAAGCTTTTACTTACTCTTGCCTTTAAAGCGTAAACCAAAATCCAATGCTTCATTTCTTTCTATCTGTCTGTGCTTTAAACAGCCTTCATTCTTCCAAAAAATAAATATTAGCTCAATTTCGGCAATTTCGCCTTCAAAGAATTTAAGTATTTTATACAGAAATCAAAACAGAGTTTGAAACTGATAACAGAAAGCTTCACAATAATCGAAAATAGCCGCAATATTTCATGCCTTTTCTTTTCATACTGATATTTGTATAAATAACGAGCGGTGGAAGTAGCTAGTTGCGTACTCCCTCCCTTCCTCAAATAATTTAAATTTTATACCAGCACTTCCAGGAACTACCGAGGGTTTATCCTTGAGCTCAATTACAAGCTTACTGCCAAGCGTTTTTCAAGCTAACATTAACAATGTGCTATGCTTTCCCCAATTTGACTATATAAAGCTTTAAGGCCAATATACACCTCTATATCCGCTTAAATCCTTCCATATTTACCTAAAGCTAGTACTACGAGGGTGGGTCAAAAAGTTCGCGGAATGGAAGGGAAAGATGATGAAATTTAGCACATTTTTAATTAGCCTTTGCAATATACTCTCACTTTAGCCTAATGTCATTTTCACACCGGTCGATTTTTCGAATTTTTCAAGTACTTCAAAATAGGCAAAAATTGCAGGCTTCAACTTTTCATCATTGGTAAATCCTTTTCAACGCAGTTCTTTCTTCAGATTTGTAATACAAAAATAATCAGAAGGGGCCAAATCTATGCTATAGGGGTGGTGATTCAATAAACTGAACCCACGTTTCTGCAAGGTAGTCCTCGCAATCAATAAGCAATACCCTACCGAACACCAAAATTGTGTAGCCGTGAAACTTCCAGCCGATTGTAAGACCTTGAATTTCCAAGGGGGTGCTTCGCCTTTTTTGCGCCATTGTATCAAAATGATGATCCCAAGTATCATCCATTTTTTTCATTTAAGAGATTCAAAAGCTCACGAGAAGACTTTACTCTCTGTCGCTTCTGAAAAGTTGAAAGCATTCTCGGCGCCTACCTTCCACTGACCTTAGACATGCCAAGATAGTCATGCAGAATTTTTAAAATGATACTCCAATCATTTCTTCTTCTATGGGCTATCAACCTTGTTTAAAAAGACTATGCCTTTTGTAAATCATTTTGTTCCAAGGCAAGAGTCCCTGTGAACAGCTGACATATCTTCCAAAATGATCTGAGGCGATTTGCCTTGATGCTTAGTCAAGAACTTTATTACTGCCTAAACTCAATTTTGTCCATTATTAATTCGTTTTTCGAATTTGCTAACTCAATCAGTTAAAGCTTGAATGACCAAACAATATGAGGAAAAAACATTTCTCCCAAGCCTGCTCCAACTACTCTATTCCGTGAACTGTTTGACAGACACTCGTATGTTAAGAGAAACGAAATAGATGGCGCTACAATCCTTGGAGAACTACGTCCTATAGTGACTTACAACTCTCAGTTATGTGCGAAGTATGTTTTTGTCAGGGGAAGGGACCTACAGTTTTAAGCCGAATGCGAACGGAAAATCAGAAATCCCTTTTTATGACAAGAACTATTCTTAGAGGATTTACCAATTCCTCTCAAGACGCATTACTAATAGAAAAAAAAACTTTAAATGGCACAATCGGCGCCCTGGGCAATCACACAACCGCGTCCTACCCTAACGCCGCCACTGGCTTATGGGGGTGTTTGTCTGCTTGTTTGTGTATCCGTGTCGGTTTTGCATGTCGTCAGTCGCCTAGCCGGCTGATTTCTTAATTTTTTTTTTTAGCTTCAACATTTTTTCTTTTTGCAAAATAATTTTGCACATTTTTATTTTATTTTTATTTTGTGTTGCTGTTCTTAGGTTTTGTTTGTGTGTAAATGCATGTTGTGTTTGTGTGACATCGTCGTCGTCAACGTATTCTTGTGGCCGTATACCGTATATACCGTAAGCCGTATATGTTTTGTGTATGACTCTCGTAGCTCGTCGTGTCGGGCAAAATAAATATAACTGACGTGCTTTTTTAAGCATTTTCGTTGGAGGCTTTTTAATGTGAGCACACTGCACAACCTGGTGCAATCAAGTTGTCTCCAAGTTTTGATTTATATGCCAGTGCCAGCGCCAGTCAGTCCTACCGCAAGGATTTGATGGGAAAGTCCAATACCTAGTGTGTGCGCGCGGACCTAACCGTTAGCATCGGTGTTACAAGAAAAACAAAAACAACTAGCTATTAAATATTTATTATTTATTTTTGTTTTCATTTTCGGTGAGGTTTTTAGTTCGAAAATTCGTGTTGAACTTTTGTGCCGGTTTTCGATTTGTGTTTGATCGCATTAATTCTGTTGTGTCTCAGAAGGAAGTTTGTGCAGCATACAAACCGGAAGTGAAAGTGCTATTCGAAAATGTCATTTGAATAATTTTCAAAAAATCAAAAATAGAAAAAAAATAAAAGTGAAAACATCCCGCCTTGCGGCCATGCATATAGGATTGTGGTCATCAGAGACAGTCTAGTTAATCATCAGTTTTAAATTGATGCGGAAGATATATGTATACATAATAAAGAGTGTAATCCCGCATTCAAAATACCACCGACATAACTACATTACATGTATGTACCTACTTCCGGTTCCGGCAAACACATTATCATAAATCAAAGGGAATAATATTTAAATAATTGTTTTGCTGTAAACGGTACCTAGTTGTTATTTCGCTGTTGGCTGTTCTTCGTTGTTGTTGTTCTTTTTGGTGAACAAATGGTAAAGCAAAACTAAATCGATGTAAATCATGGTATTAAGTGGCATTATGTGGACGTTTTTAGGCAGCTTGGCCATGACCAGGGGGGTCTGGCTCGGCACGGCGGCAAGGACCAAAGCATGTTGGATTAAAGTATTTATTTTGATGTTTCTTTGATTAATGGCGAAGAGCGGTTTAATTTATGTTATACGCGAAAAATTTTAGGTACCTAAACAACCTATATGTACCTACCTATCTAGCTCTAGTTAGGTATACATGACCTGTTGGCATAGATTTCGATGTCATTTGAATTTAGGGTACATAAAGTTGGTGTATATAATGCTTAGTTCCTATATTCATGTAGATGAGTGTATAAATGAAGTGGAGGTTGACCTGGAACGGCGAGTATTGTTATTTTTTTGGGTTACGTGAATAAATCAAATAACTGTCATGTTTTGTATTGATTTAAATGAGTTTCTGAATAATTTGTTTTTGGGAAAACTATATTTCCGACGGTAAGGATTTTTGTTGGCATTTTGATGGAGCTGATAGTTTTGAAAGTTTACATGTAAAAAGGAAAGGAACATTTAGAAGTACTAATTTGTTTTAAGTTTGCTGTCAGAATGTTTGTGATTATCACATTTCATTTTTAACTTCCCATAGGAAGTTATTGTAATGGGTCCGATTTGTCAAATTGAAAATTTTGACATTTCTCGACGTTTCAAGGTCTCTAGAGTTGAAATAAAAGATTTTTAGAAAGATGTCTGTGCGTGCGTGTGTACGTACGTTTGTACGTCCGTACGTTCGCGACGTTTTTTCGTCGTCCATAGCTCAAGAACCAGAAAAGATATCGACTTCAAATAAATTTTGTTATACAGATAATAAAGCAGAAAGATGCAGAAAGGGCTCTCAAAAAAATTTCGTGGGTGGTTTTTTACCACAGCAGTTTGAAAAAAAGGTGACAATTTTGGTTAACCTTAAATATCTTACGAACCAAAAACGCTAGAGACTTGAATTAAATTTTATATAATATATTGCAACGTAATACTAAACAATTATATTTAAAAAAAAAATCAATATAACGGTTTTTTTTTATAAATCAATAAAACTAAAAACAAAATTTGTCACCTCCAAAATTTTACGACTGAAATATGATTTCATCTCTAACACAATTTTGTGCAACGAAGAATAATGTTTTTGACATCTGATAAAATTTTGAGAAAAATCTAATTGACAGTTTTTTTTACAAAAAATAAAAACCTAAAAAAAATGTATAAAAGTTGGTAAAAATTGATTTTCGACTCAAATATCTTTTCAAAACTTTGAGATATTGGCTTTAATTTACTTTTATCTTTCAAAACATCTTCTTGTCAACATTCAGTTAAAGTTTGAAAAAAAATCGATTTGACAGTTTTTGTACAAAAAATTAAAAACCGAAAAAAAATTAACAAAAGTTCGTAAAAATGATTTTCGACGCAAATATCTTTTAAAAACTTTGAGATAATAGGATCTAACTAATTTTTTCTTATAAGAAATATTGTTTTCAACATTATGACAAATTTTAAGAAAAATCGAATTGACAGTTTTCTTACAAAAAATAAAAACATGAAAAAAATGTATAAAAGTTGGTAATAATTGATTTTCGTCTCAAATATCTCCTCAAAAATTTTAAATATTGGCTTCAAACTAATTTTATTTTTTTTGATTTGATTTTTATTGTAGCTAAAAATATTACATTATATCTTTATCTTAAATATATATTGCACAATTTACAGAGATTGGTATATTATCTACCTTACTACTGCCAAGTTTAAATGAGTTTTTAACAGAAAATTCAAAAATAAAGGATTGGTTGAAGGAAAAGCTACTTAAAAACCTTCATTTAAGAGCATACAAAAGAGTATAAATCAATACATACATTAATAAATATAAGAGAGAGGAAAGGGGTGGAGTGCAGACAAAGGCTAACAGTGCGAAATTTCAATTATAACTTTAACAAACCTGTATCAGTATGCAAATTAAAGATAAATAATGAGAAATGTTTACATATATAATAATAAATAAATATATAAATAAATAAATAAATAAATAAATAAACAAGAAAATAAATAAATAAATGAATAAATAAATACTTACATAACTAAATAAATAAATAAATAATTAAATCAATAATAAATAACACATGAACACAAAAATAATAAATAATATAATAAATAAGTGAGTAAATAAATAAGGGTATAAATGGAATCAAATAAAATAAATACAAAATTAATAAGTATATTAAAAAATAAGTAAGTAAGTGCACAAATAAATACAAAATTAATAAATAAATAACAAATAAATACATTAATTAACAAAAATAAATAAATTAATAAATTAACAACAGTAAAGAAAATATAAATAGATAACAAAAATCAGTCTTTTGAACATTATAACTATGAAGCTAAATTTGAAATTAAAGCATTGTCAGATATTTCGCAAGAAACTTTATATCGTTCTTTTAATTTTATAATTCTATCAGTAATATATTCAACATTAGCTAACATGTGTAATTCGTTGGTTGAAAAATACCAAGGAAGGTTTAACATCATTTTTAACAACTTGTTTTGAGAAGTTTGCAACCTTCGGATATGGCTTTTTGCACAGCTACCCCAAGCAGGTGATCCGTATAGGATAATTGCTTGAAAAATAACTTTGAATATAATTAGTTTATTTTCATGACTTAACTTTGATTTACGATTAATAAAAGGATAGAGAATTTTAATGGTTACGTTTACTTTTTTTATGATTTCTTGGACATGAATTCCAAAATTTAGTTTACTGTCCAAGTGGACACCAAGGTATTTAACATATGATTTCCAGTTTGCTTCTACACCGTTGATAAAGAGGGAGTTACTTGGCAAAAAACAGGCTTTACTTTTTCGAGTAAAAAAGATAGTCTGAGTTTTCAAAGCATTTATCTTAATCTTCCAATCATTAAAATAATGTTGAAGTGCATTCAAAGCAGATTGCAAATTGGTTTCAATAACGGAACCAAGTGAATCAGAAGAAAATACACAGGTGTCATCTGCAAACATAGCTTTATTGCAATTTCGCAAAACAGGGAAATCAGCAGTAAAAACTGTATAGAGTATTGGGCCAAGAACGGATCCTTGAGGCACTCCTGCAGTACATTCAAAGATTTCCGAAAGATTTTTGTTGACAGAAACAACTAAACTTCTTGATGACAGAAAGGACTTCACAATTTTTATTATACACATGGGAAAGTTGAACATTACAAGCTTGTGTAAGAGCCCGTCATGCCAAACAGAATCAAATGCTTTCTCAACGTCAAGCAAGACCATACCGGTACTTTTACCACTGATAAAGTTGGTTTTAATGGTTCTGGTTATTCGATCAATTTGGTGGACTGTACTATGGTACGGTCGAAATCCAAATTGTTCAGGAGGCAGAATATTATTATTGTTAATGTGTGTCATTAGTTTGTTTTTAATTATTTTTTCAAAACACTTACTTACAGAACTTAGTAAACTTATGGGACGATAACTTACAGGATTGCTTGCGTTTTTTCCAGGTTTCAAAATTGGAATAATTTTAGCGTTTTTCCAATCTATTGGAAAGTAGCTTATCTTAATACAGGAATTGAACAAATTTAAAAGAAATTTTATACCTGACCTTGGAAGATTTTTTAAAAAAAGATTTTTTATGTTGTCAAAGCCAGCTGACTTTCGCGTTTTCAATCCAAGGATTACATCAATAACTTCCGTAATTGTAATATACTCCTCCTGGTCATTTAAGATACTGGAGTTGATCGAATGCAATGATTGCAGAACTAAAGATTCTACATTGCTATTTGTTGTGGAGTTATTGGTTAGAGTATTGCAGTCGGTAAATATTTTGCCTAATGCGTTTGCCTTTTCAGAACCAGACAATGCTACTTGCCCATTATCTAGTTTTAATGCAGGTATATTCAAGTTAGGCTTCTTAATAACCTTAACAATATTCCAGAAAGGTTTGCCACCTTTCTCTAGCCCTCTTAATTTTTGGTTCCATTCCTTGTTTCTGAATCTCGAAATACCTTCTTTGATCAAATTTGTAAGAACTTTTGTTTCAGTTAAGTAACAACAATCTCTCGTCCGTATCCATCTTCTTCTAAAGCTGTTTCTCAATTTAATGAGTTCAACTAAGTTAGGAGGAAGGACCGTCTTGCTATTTAACCTTATTTGTTTTAAAGGAACAGATT
This sequence comes from Eupeodes corollae, assembly GCF_945859685.1. NCBI lineage: Eukaryota > Metazoa > Arthropoda > Insecta > Diptera > Syrphidae > Eupeodes > Eupeodes corollae. The sequence continues at coordinate 7,221 of NW_026605581.1, read as the reverse complement.
GTTCAACACTTTCTATAACACTTTTAGTAAACAAGGAAACATTTTGATCAATTTCTGAAGTGGATATATCGGAATGAAGATAAGGAACATTTCTTAGTTTTGAACTCAATTGGGTTTTAAACATGTTCCAGTTGGCGTTTTTGAAGTCTAAAACTTCGTTACTTCTGTTAGAAGGCAGTAAATACGTACTAATACATATTGGAAGATGATCGGAACTTAATTTACATAGCACTTCAGTTTGATTAAACAGTCCCGGGCTATTTGTTAAAAAAAGGTCTAAGGTAGAAGGGGTTGCGCGGTTGTTAGGTGGGTAATAGGTTGGATGGGGAGGAAATAATATATCGAAAGTATGAGTAGAATGTATATTTTCAAGGATGTTACCCCAGGTATTAGCTCTTAGACATCCCCAATTTCTATGTTTGCAATTAAAATCGCCTCCGACCAGAAAATTACCGTTAATATTTACTAGCTTTCGTAAATCATTGTTCAAGTCGAACTTTTTCTGAGGAGATGCGGGGCCACCCGGAAAGTATGCAACGAAAATTTTTAATGAAGAGCCATTAGAAAATGGAACTTCAATACCAATACATTGTATTATTTTAGTATTCAAAATAGGAAGTAATTTATGTTGTATGGTTCGTCTCACTACGACGGCAACACCTCCACCCCTTCTCTCATCTCTATCCAAACGATAACACAAGTATTCACTATTTGATAACCTATCATTAAAAGAGAGCCATGTCTCTGTAACTAAACCAATGCCTACTTTTTGTTTGCTCAGGAGAGCAAAAAATTCAATATTCTTACATCGAATGCTTTTAGCATTCCAACAAATTACTTTCATGGATGTATCACTCATTTCTTGGACTTATATAAATATTTAACAGCTAATTGTGCAATAATATTGAATTGATCGGCTTTGGTGTTGCATTTTCCAAGAAGAGTTATCATCTCGGCAGTAAGAGCATTTATCTCTTCCATGGAGAAGAGATCATTTGACTGCTGTGGATTAGTTACGTTGTTGCAATTATTTGCCCACACATTGTTATTAGCTTCAGTTGGAATTGGCTGCGTTAAGATTTCATCGGGACACTTACGGTGAGGTTGAAGAGGTGGGAAATCAGTGACATTTGGTACATACATTTGATGAGTATTTCTCTGTGGTGTCATTGTACTGACCGGTGTTCTTTTGTTTCTCGAAGAGAGCTTCTCTTTTAAAGCAAAAAAATGTTTTCGACTTGGACAAGTAGGATCAGTTGCAATGTGGCTCTCGTTGCAGTTGGCGCATTTAATGTTTTTGGAATTGCATTTACCTGTTTCGTGTGGTTCTGAGCAAATCGCGCAGTGAGGTTTAATATGGCAATTTTTTTCGCCATGCCCAAACATCTGACAATTATAACACTGTGTAAACATTTGTGTTTTACGTCTTGCGAAATCCCATTTAATTTGTGTTTTGAAGATAGATTTAATGTTTGTTTTTAGATCGGCTAATCGCACAGAACCACTCTCAAGAAACACAATGTAAAAGATGTCAATGTATTGATCATATTGTTTTTTAATAAGTTTAATGTTTTGACATTTCAAACCGAGAGAAATTAGTTCATTTTGTAGTTTTTCTATTGGAAATTCATCGAGACTATAGAGCATAACTTTAAACGATCTGACAGATGGAAGGTCGTGGGTAAAAAATTGCACGTTTTCTGCCCTTAATGCAGAGCAAATTTTTGAGTGGTCATCACTGTTTACACAATTTATTTTAATGCCTATGGACATTTTTTTAATATTAAAGTCATGAATATTATTTTTGTTAAGAAAAGAATGCACTTCCGCACAAGTTTTTTGGAGAACACAAATAGATGGGATTTTAGGTTTTTTATGCCTTTGTTCAATTGTAACATCTTCACATTCTATATCGTTGTCCGTATCAGGCAAACATTGCAAAGGAGTGTAATAACCGAATTTTTTAGAATTCTTGTCGGAAGAATCCATTTTTCGACTTTTCGTGTTGAAAGACATTGTGTCTTCCACACTAGATGGGGATCTATTTCGTTTGCGAATCTTTACTTTTACTAATGTACCGCACAGATGAGAACGTCTGATTAGATCAGATGACCGATTAGTACTGAGATGTTAGTGATGTGATGGGAGATGTGTCCACACTGAAAACTAATTTTATTGTTCTCAACATTTGGTAAAATTTTAAAAAAATCGAATTGACAGTTTTTTTTACCAAAAATAAAACTCTAAAAAAAAACAATACCTACTAAAACTTGATAAAAATTTACTTTCGCCTCAAATAGCTTTTCAAAAATTAAAAATATTGGCTTCAAACTTATTTTATTTCAGAGAAAATATTGTTTTCAATATTCAGTAATTTTATATAAAAATCCAACAGTCCGTTTTTTTCATAAAAAATAAAATCTACAAAAAATAGTGCGTAAATTTGGTAAAAATACATATAAACAAACTTTTAAGCAAGACAAATCGACAGACGGGATGGGAAGTTATCAGTGTGGGTCGCATCCCAGCCTCTTTTTTAAAAAGTACGTTACGTTAGTATCGTCAAAAATTATTGGTATTTTTTAAATTTCTTGCTTTCCAATTTCAAAATTTGTATATTTTTGTACAAACAAAAATAGAAAAAGTAACTTTTTTGTCTCTTATCAGATGATTTGTTTTTACTCGTGTGACTTATGTGCATGAAATTGTTGGAAACAGTAACTCTAAGGCTTATTGTAGACGAGAGGTTTTATTACTTTGTCTCTTTTTAAAAAAGCCTTAACCGTTTGCATTCATAAACATTGTTAAAATTTGGAAGATTTTTAATTTAAACGAATGGAATGGATATTATTTTTTACGGTTTTTGTATTTTTTGGAATTATTCGATACACGATACACAATAACTATCAATATTTTTTCAAAATTTGTAGGGATTGATAAAGAAACTGCCAGTCATAATGTTGCAAGAAAGAAGAACTACATTTACAATGCATTTTTTTAAACTTTTGTAAATAGACCGTGATCATTTTTTTTAAGAAACGCTTTTGAAACGATTAATTGTTTTAATAATAAGAATAAAAAACTTCCTTGATAGTTGGTGAATAGAAAAATCAAAGACTTTCTTTTAAGACTTCGTTCCTATGGTGAAATCGCAACTAAATAATTCCCTTGAAATTAATTCAGTATTGCCCGTTTAATCGCACTGACCATTTTGTCAGATTTTTCATTCAATTATCAGGATGGTTCAATTTTGAATGATAAAAGTTGTATTTGTGGGTAAAAACTGCACGTTTACATTTTTTAAATCGTCCAACTTCTTATGACAGGCAGAATTGTCGACAGAAAGAATTATTTATTTTTCTGCTTTATCATTTCTTCTTCTTTTTTCTTTATATAAAATTTGGGCCATAAATGTTGGATCATCTATTCCTTTTTGTTGGGGAAATATTGCAAAGATACAACCTTATTTTGAAAACATATTGGCGTTTTGGTTTTTCCAATCATAATCATTTTTTGACGTCCAATTATCCGAAAAATTAGTATATAGGTATATACTAAGCGGGATTCAATTAAGAATCTTAAGAGCTTTGCTACTATTTTAGGAATTTCCTAAGCCAATTTTTTCGATCATTTTAGCGGAATATTCAATAAAGCTAGGTGCAACTAAGCCGAGATTAATGTAGGTATTTAGCATTCTCCCAATCCATCTAAAATTTTCATTATAAAATAAACATGGGCTTTGAATATATTGGACCATATTCATGGTTCTTTAATAAGCTCTGATTTTGTCTTTGCTAAACTAAACATAAGCCTGGAGTCTAAAAAAAAACGCCGGAACCTGCATATGTTTAAACTGTTTTTAAACCTATAAAACGATTGAGAAAATTACGTTTCCGGGCATTTTATTTGAAAATTTAAAAACGAAAATCAAAATGTAAAAGACTTAAACATACATAATAACATAATGTACATATATCAATATTTCGATACGTTGCTTAATGTTGGAATACTACCAACCAACAGAAAACAAAAGCTCTACTCAACCCGATTCCACCCATATGAAAAAGATGACGACGATTTGTATATGAAAGGTATCGATTCGAAAAAAACTGTCAAATGTTTGATTGACCTTCTAAATATTCAAGATCGAAGTTTAACGAAAGATTTGCCAACATCTGTGTGCTTCGAAGTCATAACAGCATTAGGGAGACTTACATAAAAAAAAACTAGAAAACTTATAAAAATAGCACAAAACTGATAAGAAAAGTTTTTACGACTCAAGGAGTATAAGACCAAAGAAAAGTATTGTCTTCAAGTTATTTATCTCACACATAATATTTTTATGAATATTTTGTTAAAATGTTAAACAAGACAAATCAATAGACGTGTTGGAAAGTCATCAGAGGGGGTCGTATCTAGGTCTTTTTTTTTGCTTTAGGTCTTGGTATTTACGAGATATTATTAGAAAATAAAGAAAATTTAACCAAAATAAAATAAAATCATATTCGAATCATTTTCTTTTTCGTAAAATTAAAATGTGTATAATAAAATGGAGGATTAAAATTCTATTCTATTATTAATTTCTCATACAATTTATTCTGTGTCTAATAAAATTCAAAGAAATGTTTCTTCCCATCTTCGCTATGGGATCGTTATTACGCAGATTCATTAACCACTTCTGTCGAGTCGAAAACACTCTAGACTTATTACTTACGTATGACCCTGTTTTATCTCCTCAAGGATTCTCTGAACCTTTTGTTGTACCAGCTAAAAATAAAATTTCCTAGAAAACCGTTTGGCAATAGGACCTTAGGAGGAAAACGCAGTGCGAAATATGATCACAAGTTTGATTCATTTGTGAATGACAACTTAAGAATAACGTATTTGACATTTGGTAATATTTTTTTCGAAAAATCGATAAGAAACTGCTAAAAGTTGGTAAAAATTGATTTTTGAGTCGAATATCTTAAGAATGTATGAACTTATTGACTTCAAAAGTATTTCTTTCTATACAAAATATTGTTGTTAACATAAGGTAATTTTTTTAGATAAATCTATTGAGTATTAACTTCCCATAGGAAGTTATTGTAGAGGGTCCGATTTGTAAAATTGAAAATTTTGACATTTTTCGACGTTTTAAGGTCCCTAGAGTCGAAATAAAAGATTTTTAGAAAGATGTCTGTGTATCGATTTCAAATAAATTTTGTTATACAGATAATAAGGCAGAAAGATGCAGAAAGGGCATTCAAGAAAATTGCGTGGTTGGTTTTTTTACCATAACAGTTTGAAAAAAGGTTAAAATGTTGGTTAACCTTAAATATCTAACGAACCAAAAACGCAAGAGACCTGAATTAAATTTTATATAATATATTTTAACGTGATATCAAAGAAGTATATTTTTTGATAAAAATCCATTTACGAGGTTTTTTTATAAATCAAAAAAACTGAAAAAAAACTTTACGGCTGAAATATGATTTCATCTCCAAAACAATTTTGTGTAACGAAGAATAATGTTTTTGACATCTGATAAAATTTTGAGAAATCGAATTGACAGTTTTTTTTATAAAAAATAAAAATCTAAAAAAAAATTATTCAAAGTTGGTAAAAATTGATTTTCGACTCAAATATCTTTTCAAAAATTTGAAATATTGGCTTCAAACAAATTTTATTTCACAGAAAATATTGTTTCCGATATTCAGTAATTTTTATGTAGAAATCCAAGAGTCCGTTTTTTCATAAAAAATAAATTCTACAAAGAATAGTACGCAAATTTGGTAAAAATTAATACGAGTACATATAAACAAACTTTTAAGGAAGAAAAATCGACAGACCGAATGGGAAGTTATCAGTGTGGGTCGCATCCCAGCCTCTTTCTTTTTTTTAATTTTCGTACAACGAGTACTTTTAAAAGAGGATAATTATATGAATCGGAAATTCAGCCCTTTTTCAATCGCGTTGCACAAATGGACGATTCAAGGGGGGTTAGTATGAGCAATAAAGCTAATAACGTTAAATTTCATGTGTAAGGATTTCATCTAAAGATTTGTTACTTATAAAGGATATTCACCAAAAAGCGTTTTGGAATCAAAAACAAAAAAAGAGGCTGGGGTGCGACCCACACTGCTAACTTTCCATCCGGTCTGTCGATTTGTCTTGCTTAAAAGTTTGTAAATTTTCGTGTTGCTTTAAAAAAGTTGTCAGTTGAATTATTCTTAAAAATTTTAAAATTACCAACAATATTTTTCATATAAGGAAATAGTTTAGCTTGAAAATCTAGTTTTGTTTATTATCATTTCTTAAATTTTTACAAATTGGATGAATGAAATTAATTTGAGAGATGTCAAGAACCGAATATTAATTTTTACCAAATTTGCGTACTGTTTTTTGTAGATTTTAACGAACTGTTAGATTTTTATAAAGAAAAAACTACTAAATATCGAACAAAATATTTTCTGTGAAATAAGAAAAAAAGCTATTTGAGTCACAAGTAAAATTTTACCAAGTTTAAGTATTGTTTTTTTTTGTTAGGTTTTTATTTTTTGTAAAAAAACTGTCAATTGGATTTTTCTAAAAATTGTTATGAATATTTCTTATCAATATTCGTTCGTCGCGAACGAAATCTTTTATTTCGACTCTAGGGACCTTGGAACGTCGAGAAATGTCAAAATTTTCAATTTGACACATTGGACCGATTATAATAACTTCCTATGTTAAATTAATATAAGATTTGTAACAATCTTAAAGCTTTTCACAAAATTTAAAATTTTGAAAACCTTAATTTATTTTAATAATAACATTCAAGTAATTCCCTTAAAAATATTGAAACTCTTCTTAAATTCCATTTTTTCTGACGCACATAAATAGTGTAAGCTTTTTTTTTAAACTGTTTTCAGGATTAATTGAATTATAAATAAAAACACTTCAAATTTACTTTTAAATTAAACAAATTTCAAAGTGAATTTGCTTTTGATGGTCTAGAAATGCGGTGTAAACATGAATAACAAGATAATAAAAGTCCCAAAAACAGCAAAAATGTAACATTTGTTAAACTAATTGAAATAATGTACGTTTTGTATCTATTAACTTAATGTATGGTTTGAAACTCTCAAGAACTGATAACTTATTTTTCCTAACTTATTATCTTACCTTTTAGTTTTATTGAATTTTTAGAGAAACTATGTAGGTACCTAAATGCACCTATTGCCATAAATTCAAGAACTA
>NW_026605580.1:0-36188 GCF_945859685.1 Eupeodes corollae | reverse complement strand
AAGTATCTATTTTGAAGTCTTGATCGATTTTGGGGGTTGGGAAGGATCAGGTGATGGTTTTGGGTGTGATTTGATTTTCGTCTAGAACATCAAAAATCCTTCAGGATGCTCCAAAATGACTCATCTATATCTATAATGATAGATCTTGATTAGGAGTATCTTTTTCTAGTACATGTCAAGTATCTATTTTGAAGTCTTGATCGATTTTGGGGGTTGGGAAGGATCAGGTGATGGTTTTGGGTGTGATTTGATTTTCGTCTAGAACATCAAAAATCCTTCAGGATGCTCCAAAATGACTCATCTATATCTATAATGATAGATCTTGATTAGGAGTATCTTTTTCTAGTACATGTCAAGTATCTATTTTGAAGTCTTGATCGATTTTGGGGGTTGGGAAGGATCAGGTGATGGTTTTGGGTGTGATTTGATTTTCGTCTAGAACATCAAAAATCCTTCAGGATGCTCCAAAATGACTCATCTATATCTATAATGATAGATCTTGATTAGGAGTATCTTTTTCTAGTACATGTCAAGTATCTATTTTGAAGTCTTGATCGATTTTGGGGGTTGGGAAGGATCAGGTGATGGTTTTGGGTGTGATTTGATTTTCGTCTAGAACATCAAAAATCCTTCAGGATGCTCCAAAATGACTCATCTATATCTATAATGATAGATCTTGATTAGGAGTATCTTTTTCTAGTACATGTCAAGTATCTATTTTGAAGTCTTGATCGATTTTGGGGGTTGGGAAGGATCAGGTGATGGTTTTGGGTGTGATTTGATTTTCGTCTAGAACATCAAAAATCCTTCAGGATGCTCCAAAATGACTAATCTATATCTATAATGATAGATCTTGATTAGGAGTATCTTTTTCTAGTACATGTCAAGTATCTATTTTGAAGTCTTGATCGATTTTGGGGGTTGGGAAGGATCAGGTGATGGTTTTGGGTGTGATTTGATTTTCGTCTAGAACATCAAAAATCCTTCAGGATGCTCCAAAATGACTCATCTATATCTATAATGATAGATCTTGATTAGGAGTATCTTTTTCTAGTACATGTCAAGTATCTATTTTGAAGTCTTGATCGATTTTGGGGGTTGGGAAGGATCAGGTGATGGTTTTGGGTGTGATTTGATTTTCGTCTAGAACATCAAAAATCCTTCAGGATGCTCCAAAATGACTCATCTATATCTATAATGATAGATCTTGATTAGGAGTATCTTTTTCTAGTACATGTCAAGTATCTATTTTGAAGTCTTGATCGATTTTGGGGGTTGGGAAGGATCAGGTGATGGTTTTGGGTGTGATTTGATTTTCGTCTAGAACATCAAAAATCCTTCAGGATGCTCCAAAATGACTCATCTATATCTATAATGATAGATCTTGATTAGGAGTATCTTTTTCTAGTACATGTCAAGTATCTATTTTGAAGTCTTGATCGATTTTGGGGGTTGGGAAGGATCAGGTGATGGTTTTGGGTGTGATTTGATTTTCGTCTAGAACATCAAAAATCCTTCAGGATGCTCCAAAATGACTCATCTATATCTATAATGATAGATCTTGATTAGGAGTATCTTTTTCTAGTACATGTCAAGTATCTATTTTGAAGTCTTGATCGATTTTGGGGGTTGGGATGGTGATGGTTTTGGGTGTGATTTGATTTTCGTCTAGAACATCAAAAATCCTTCAGGATGCTCCAAAATGACTCATCTATATCTATAATGATAGATCTTGATTAGGAGTATCTTTTTCTAGTACATGTCAAGTATCTATTTTGAAGTCTTGATCGATTTTGGGGGTTGGGAAGGATCAGGTGATGGTTTTGGGTGTGATTTGATTTTCGTCTAGAACATCAAAAATCCTTCAGGATGCTCCAAAATGACTCATCTATATCTATAATGATAGATCTTGATTAGGAGTATCTTTTTCTAGTACATGTCAAGTATCTATTTTGAAGTCTTGATCGATTTTGGGGGTTGGGAAGGATCAGGTGATGGTTTTGGGTGTGATTTGATTTTCGTCTAGAACATCAAAAATCCTTCAGGATGCTCCAAAATGACTCATCTATATCTATAATGATAGATCTTGATTAGGAGTATCTTTTTCTAGTACATGTCAAGTATCTATTTTGAAGTCTTGATCGATTTTGGGGGTTGGGAAGGATCAGGTGATGGTTTTGGGTGTGATTTGATTTTCGTCTAGAACATCAAAAATCCTTCAGGATGCTCCAAAATGACTAATCTATATCTATAATGATAGATCTTGATTAGGAGTATCTTTTTCTAGTACATGTCAAGTATCTATTTTGAAGTCTTGATCGATTTTGGGGGTTGGGAAGGATCAGGTGATGGTTTTGGGTGTGATTTGATTTTCGTCTAGAACATCAAAAATCCTTCAGGATGCTCCAAAATGACTCATCTATATCTATAATGATAGATCTTGATTAGGAGTATCTTTTTCTAGTACATGTCAAGTATCTATTTTGAAGTCTTGATCGATTTTGGGGGTTGGGAAGGATCAGGTGATGGTTTTGGGTGTGATTTGATTTTCGTCTAGAACATCAAAAATCCTTCAGGATGCTCCAAAATGACTCATCTATATCTATAATGATAGATCTTGATTAGGAGTATCTTTTTCTAGTACATGTCAAGTATCTATTTTGAAGTCTTGATCGATTTTGGGGGTTGGGAAGGATCAGGTGATGGTTTTGGGTGTGATTTGATTTTCGTCTAGAACATCAAAAATCCTTCAGGATGCTCCAAAATGACTCATCTATATCTATAATGATAGATCTTGATTAGGAGTATCTTTTTCTAGTACATGTCAAGTATCTATTTTGAAGTCTTGATCGATTTTGGGGGTTGGGAAGGATCAGGTGATGGTTTTGGGTGTGATTTGATTTTCGTCTAGAACATCAAAAATCCTTCAGGATGCTCCAAAATGACTCATCTATATCTATAATGATAGATCTTGATTAGGAGTATCTTTTTCTAGTACATGTCAAGTATCTATTTTGAAGTCTTGATCGATTTTGGGGGTTGGGATGGTGATGGTTTTGGGTGTGATTTGATTTTCGTCTAGAACATCAAAAATCCTTCAGGATGCTCCAAAATGACTCATCTATATCTATAATGATAGATCTTGATTAGGAGTATCTTTTTCTAGTACATGTCAAGTATCTATTTTGAAGTCTTGATCGATTTTGGGGGTTGGGAAGGATCAGGTGATGGTTTTGGGTGTGATTTGATTTTCGTCTAGAACATCAAAAATCCTTCAGGATGCTCCAAAATGACTCATCTATATCTATAATGATAGATCTTGATTAGGAGTATCTTTTTCTAGTACATGTCAAGTATCTATTTTGAAGTCTTGATCGATTTTGGGGGTTGGGAAGGATCAGGTGATGGTTTTGGGTGTGATTTGATTTTCGTCTAGAACATCAAAAATCCTTCAGGATGCTCCAAAATGACTCATCTATATCTATAATGATAGATCTTGATTAGGAGTATCTTTTTCTAGTACATGTCAAGTATCTATTTTGAAGTCTTGATCGATTTTGGGGGTTGGGAAGGATCAGGTGATGGTTTTGGGTGTGATTTGATTTTCGTCTAGAACATCAAAAATCCTTCAGGATGCTCCAAAATGACTCATCTATATCTATAATGATAGATCTTGATTAGGAGTATCTTTTTCTAGTACATGTCAAGTATCTATTTTGAAGTCTTGATCGATTTTGGGGGTTGGGAAGGATCAGGTGATGGTTTAGGGTGTGATTTGATTTTCGTCTAGAACATCAAAAATCCTTCAGGATGCTCCAAAATGACTCATCTATATCTATAATGATAGATCTTGATTAGGAGTATCTTTTTCTAGTACATGTCAAGTATCTATTTTGAAGTCTTGATCGATTTTGGGGGTTGGGAAGGATCAGGTGATGGTTTTGGGTGTGATTTGATTTTCGTCTAGAACATCAAAAATCCTTCAGGATGCTCCAAAATGACTCATCTATATCTATAATGATAGATCTTGATTAGGAGTATCTTTTTCTAGTACATGTCAAGTATCTATTTTGAAGTCTTGATCGATTTTGGGGGTTGGGAAGGATCAGGTGATGGTTTTGGGTGTGATTTGATTTTCGTCTAGAACATCAAAAATCCTTCAGGATGCTCCAAAATGACTCATCTATATCTATAATGATAGATCTTGATTAGGAGTATCTTTTTCTAGTACATGTCAAGTATCTATTTTGAAGTCTTGATCGATTTTGGGGGTTGGGAAGGATCAGGTGATGGTTTTGGGTGTGATTTGATTTTCGTCTAGAACATCAAAAATCCTTCAGGATGCTCCAAAATGACTCATCTATATCTATAATGATAGATCTTGATTAGGAGTATCTTTTTCTAGTACATGTCAAGTATCTATTTTGAAGTCTTGATCGATTTTGGGGGTTGGGAAGGATCAGGTGATGGTTTTGGGTGTGATTTGATTTTCGTCTAGAACATCAAAAATCCTTCAGGATGCTCCAAAATGACTCATCTATATCTATAATGATAGATCTTGATTAGGAGTATCTTTTTCTAGTACATGTCAAGTATCTATTTTGAAGTCTTGATCGATTTTGGGGGTTGGGAAGGATCAGGTGATGGTTTTGGGTGTGATTTGATTTTCGTCTAGAACATCAAAAATCCTTCAGGATGCTCCAAAATGACTCATCTATATCTATAATGATAGATCTTGATTAGGAGTATCTTTTTCTAGTACATGTCAAGTATCTATTTTGAAGTCTTGATCGATTTTGGGGGTTGGGAAGGATCAGGTGATGGTTTTGGGTGTGATTTGATTTTCGTCTAGAACATCAAAAATCCTTCAGGATGCTCCAAAATGACTCATCTATATCTATAATGATAGATCTTGATTAGGAGTATCTTTTTCTAGTACATGTCAAGTATCTATTTTGAAGTCTTGATCGATTTTGGGGGTTGGGAAGGATCAGGTGATGGTTTTGGGTGTGATTTGATTTTCGTCTAGAACATCAAAAATCCTTCAGGATGCTCCAAAATGACTCATCTATATCTATAATGATAGATCTTGATTAGGAGTATCTTTTTCTAGTACATGTCAAGTATCTATTTTGAAGTCTTGATCGATTTTGGGGGTTGGGAAGGATCAGGTGATGGTTTTGGGTGTGATTTGATTTTCGTCTAGAACATCAAAAATCCTTCAGGATGCTCCAAAATGACTCATCTATATCTATAATGATAGATCTTGATTAGGAGTATCTTTTTCTAGTACATGTCAAGTATCTATTTTGAAGTCTTGATCGATTTTGGGGGTTGGGAAGGATCAGGTGATGGTTTTGGGTGTGATTTGATTTTCGTCTAGAACATCAAAAATCCTTCAGGATGCTCCAAAATGACTCATCTATATCTATAATGATAGATCTTGATTAGGAGTATCTTTTTCTAGTACATGTCAAGTATCTATTTTGAAGTCTTGATCGATTTTGGGGGTTGGGAAGGATCAGGTGATGGTTTTGGGTGTGATTTGATTTTCGTCTAGAACATCAAAAATCCTTCGGGATGCTCCAAAATGACTCATCTATATCTATAATGATAGATCTTGATTAGGAGTATCTTTTTCTAGTACATGTCAAGTATCTATTTTGAAGTCTTGATCGATTTTGGGGGTTGGGAAGGATCAGGTGATGGTTTTGGGTGTGATTTGATTTTCGTCTAGAACATCAAAAATCCTTCAGGATGCTCCAAAATGACTCATCTATATCTATAATGATAGATCTTGATTAGGAGTATCTTTTTCTAGTACATGTCAAGTATCTATTTTGAAGTCTTGATCGATTTTGGGGGTTGGGAAGGATCAGGTGATGGTTTTGGGTGTGATTTGATTTTCGTCTAGAACATCAAAAATCCTTCAGGATGCTCCAAAATGACTCATCTATATCTATAATGATAGATCTTGATTAGGAGTATCTTTTTCTAGTACATGTCAAGTATCTATTTTGAAGTCTTGATCGATTTTGGGGGTTGGGAAGGATCAGGTGATGGTTTTGGGTGTGATTTGATTTTCGTCTAGAACATCAAAAATCCTTCAGGATGCTCCAAAATGACTCATCTATATCTATAATGATAGATCTTGATTAGGAGTATCTTTTTCTAGTACATGTCAAGTATCTATTTTGAAGTCTTGATCGATTTTGGGGGTTGGGAAGGATCAGGTGATGGTTTTGGGTGTGATTTGATTTTCGTCTAGAACATCAAAAATCCTTCAGGATGCTCCAAAATGACTCATCTATATCTATAATGATAGATCTTGATTAGGAGTATCTTTTTCTAGTACATGTCAAGTATCTATTTTGAAGTCTTGATCGATTTTGGGGGTTGGGAAGGATCAGGTGATGGTTTTGGGTGTGATTTGATTTTCGTCTAGAACATCAAAAATCCTTCAGGATGCTCCAAAATGACTAATCTATATCTATAATGATAGATCTTGATTAGGAGTATCTTTTTCTAGTACATGTCAAGTATCTATTTTGAAGTCTTGATCGATTTTGGGGGTTGGGAAGGATCAGGTGATGGTTTTGGGTGTGATTTGATTTTCGTCTAGAACATCAAAAATCCTTCAGGATGCTCCAAAATGACTCATCTATATCTATAATGATAGATCTTGATTAGGAGTATCTTTTTCTAGTACATGTCAAGTATCTATTTTGAAGTCTTGATCGATTTTGGGGGTTGGGAAGGATCAGGTGATGGTTTTGGGTGTGATTTGATTTTCGTCTAGAACATCAAAAATCCTTCAGGATGCTCCAAAATGACTCATCTATATCTATAATGATAGATCTTGATTAGGAGTATCTTTTTCTAGTACATGTCAAGTATCTATTTTGAAGTCTTGATCGATTTTGGGGGTTGGGAAGGATCAGGTGATGGTTTTGGGTGTGATTTGATTTTCGTCTAGAACATCAAAAATCCTTCAGGATGCTCCAAAATGACTCATCTATATCTATAATGATAGATCTTGATTAGGAGTATCTTTTTCTAGTACATGTCAAGTATCTATTTTGAAGTCTTGATCGATTTTGGGGGTTGGGAAGGATCAGGTGATGGTTTTGGGTGTGATTTGATTTTCGTCTAGAACATCAAAAATCCTTCAGGATGCTCCAAAATGACTCATCTATATCTATAATGATAGATCTTGATTAGGAGTATCTTTTTCTAGTACATGTCAAGTATCTATTTTGAAGTCTTGATCGATTTTGGGGGTTGGGAAGGATCAGGTGATGGTTTTGGGTGTGATTTGATTTTCGTCTAGAACATCAAAAATCCTTCAGGATGCTCCAAAATGACTCATCTATATCTATAATGATAGATCTTGATTAGGAGTATTTTTTTCTAGTACATGTCAAGTATCTATTTTGAAGTCTTGATCGATTTTGGGGGTTGGGAAGGATCAGGTGATGGTTTTGGGTGTGATTTGACTTTCGTCTAGAACATCAAAAATCCTTCAGGATGCTCCAAAATGACTCATCTATATCTATAATGATAGATCTTGATTAGGAGTATCTTTTTCTAGTACATGTCAAGTATCTATTTTGAAGTCTTGATCGATTTTGGGGGTTGGGAAGGATCAGGTGATGGTTTTGGGTGTGATTTGATTTTCGTCTAGAACATCAAAAATCCTTCAGGATGCTCCAAAATGACTCATCTATATCTATAATGATAGATCTTGATTAGGAGTATCTTTTTCTAGTACATGTCAAGTATCTATTTTGAAGTCTTGATCGATTTTGGGGGTTGGGAAGGATCAGGTGATGGTTTTGGGTGTGATTTGATTTTCGTCTAGAACATCAAAAATCCTTCAGGATGCTCCAAAATGACTCATCTATATCTATAATGATAGATCTTGATTAGGAGTATCTTTTTCTAGTACATGTCAAGTATCTATTTTGAAGTCTTGATCGATTTTGGGGGTTGGGAAGGATCAGGTGATGGTTTTGGGTGTGATTTGATTTTCGTCTAGAACATCAAAAATCCTTCAGGATGCTCCAAAATGACTCATCTATATCTATAATGATAGATCTTGATTAGGAGTATCTTTTTCTAGTACATGTCAAGTATCTATTTTGAAGTCTTGATCGATTTTGGGGGTTGGGAAGGATCAGGTGATGGTTTTGGGTGTGATTTGATTTTCGTCTAGAACATCAAAAATCCTTCAGGATGCTCCAAAATGACTCATCTATATCTATAATGATAGATCTTGATTAGGAGTATCTTTTTCTAGTACATGTCAAGTATCTATTTTGAAGTCTTGATCGATTTTGGGGGTTGGGAAGGATCAGGTGATGGTTTTGGGTGTGATTTGATTTTCGTCTAGAACATCAAAAATCCTTCAGGATGCTCCAAAATGACTCATCTATATCTATAATGATAGATCTTGATTAGGAGTATCTTTTTCTAGTACATGTCAAGTATCTATTTTGAAGTCTTGATCGATTTTGGGGGTTGGGAAGGATCAGGTGATGGTTTTGGGTGTGATTTGATTTTCGTCTAGAACATCAAAAATCCTTCAGGATGCTCCAAAATGACTCATCTATATCTATAATGATAGATCTTGATTAGGAGTATCTTTTTCTAGTACATGTCAAGTATCTATTTTGAAGTCTTGATCGATTTTGGGGGTTGGGAAGGATCAGGTGATGGTTTTGGGTGTGATTTGATTTTCGTCTAGAACATCAAAAATTCTTCAGGATGCTCCAAAATGACTCATCTATATCTATAATGATAGATCTTGATTAGGAGTATCTTTTTCTAGTACATGTCAAGTATCTATTTTGAAGTCTTGATCGATTTTGGGGGTTGGGAAGGATCAGGTGATGGTTTTGGGTGTGATTTGATCTTCGTCTAGAACATCAAAAATCCTTCAGGATGCTCCAAAATGACTCATCTATATCTATAATGATAGATCTTGATTAGGAGTATCTTTTTCTAGTACATGTCAAGTATCTATTTTGAAGTCTTGATCGATTTTGGGGGTTGGGAAGGATCAGGTGATGGTTTTGGGTGTGATTTGATTTTCGTCTAGAACATCAAAAATCCTTCAGGATGCTCCAAAATGACTCATCTATATCTATAATGATAGATCTTGATTAGGAGTATCTTTTTCTAGTACATGTCAAGTATCTATTTTGAAGTCTTGATCGATTTTGGGGGTTGGGAAGGATCAGGTGATGGTTTTGGGTGTGATTTGATTTTCGTCTAGAACATCAAAAATCCTTCAGGATGCTCCAAAATGACTCATCTATATCTATAATGATAGATCTTGATTAGGAGTATCTTTTTCTAGTACATGTCAAGTATCTATTTTGAAGTCTTGATCGATTTTGGGGGTTGGGAAGGATCAGGTGATGGTTTTGGGTGTGATTTGATTTTCGTCTAGAACATCAAAAATCCTTCAGGATGCTCCAAAATGACTCATCTATATCTATAATGATAGATCTTGATTAGGAGTATCTTTTTCTAGTACATGTCAAGTATCTATTTTGAAGTCTTGATCGATTTTGGGGGTTGGGAAGGATCAGGTGATGGTTTTGGGTGTGATTTGATTTTCGTCTAGAACATCAAAAATCCTTTAGGATGCTCCAAAATGACTCATCTATATCTATAATGATAGATCTTGATTAGGAGTATCTTTTTCTAGTACATGTCAAGTATCTATTTTGAAGTCTTGATCGATTTTGGGGGTTGGGAAGGATCAGGTGATGGTTTTGGGTGTGATTTGATTTTCGTCTAGAACATCAAAAATCCTTCAGGATGCTCCAAAATGACTCATCTATATCTATAATGATAGATCTTGATTAGGAGTATCTTTTTCTAGTACATGTCAAGTATCTATTTTGAAGTCTTGATCGATTTTGGGGGTTGGGAAGGATCAGGTGATGGTTTTGGGTGTGATTTGATTTTCGTCTAGAACATCAAAAATCCTTCAGGATGCTCCAAAATGACTCATCTATATCTATAATGATAGATCTTGATTAGGAGTATCTTTTTCTAGTTCATGTCAAGTATCTATTTTGAAGTCTTGATCGATTTTGGGGGTTGGGAAGGATCAGGTGATGGTTTTGGGTGTGATTTGATTTTCGTCTAGAACATCAAAAATCCTTCAGGATGCTCCAAAATGACTCATCTATATCTATAATGATAGATCTTGATTAGGAGTATCTTTTTCTAGTACATGTCAAGTATCTATTTTGAAGTCTTGATCGATTTTGGGGGTTGGGAAGGATCAGGTGATGGTTTTGGGTGTGATTTGATTTTCGTCTAGAACATCAAAAATCCTTCAGGATGCTCCAAAATGACTCATCTATATCTATAATGATAGATCTTGATTAGGAGTATCTTTTTCTAGTACATGTCAAGTATCTATTTTGAAGTCTTGATCGATTTTGGGGGTTGGGAAGGATCAGGTGATGGTTTTGGGTGTGATTTGATTTTCGTCTAGAACATCAAAAATCCTTCAGGATGCTCCAAAATGACTCATCTATATCTATAATGATAGATCTTGATTAGGAGTATCTTTTTCTAGTACATGTCAAGTATCTATTTTGAAGTCTTGATCGATTTTGGGGGTTGGGAAGGATCAGGTGATGGTTTTGGGTGTGATTTGATTTTCGTCTAGAACATCAAAAATCCTTCAGGATGCTCCAAAATGACTCATCTATATCTATAATGATAGATCTTGATTAGGAGTATCTTTTTCTAGTACATGTCAAGTATCTATTTTGAAGTCTTGATCGATTTTGGGGGTTGGGAAGGATCAGGTGATGGTTTTGGGTGTGATTTGATTTTCGTCTAGAACATCAAAAATCCTTCAGGATGCTCCAAAATGACTCATCTATATCTATAATGATAGATCTTGATTAGGAGTATCTTTTTCTAGTACATGTCAAGTATCTATTTTGAAGTCTTGATCGATTTTAGGGGTTGGGAAGGATCAGGTGATGGTTTTGGGTGTGATTTTATTTTCGTCTAGAACATCAAAAATCCTTCAGGATGCTCCAAAATGACTCATCTATATCTATAATGATAGATCTTGATTAGGAGTATCTTTTTCTAGTACATGTCAAGTATCTATTTTGAAGTCTTGATCGATTTTGGGGGTTGGGAAGGATCAGGTAATGGTTTTGGGTGTGATTTGATTTTCGTCTAGAACATCAAAAATCCTTCAGGATGCTCCAAAATGACTCATCTATATCTATAATGATAGATCTTGATTAGGAGTATCTTTTTCTAGTACATGTCAAGTATCTATTTTAAAGTCTTGATCGATTTTGGGGGTTGGGAAGGATCAGGTGATGGTTTTGGGTGTGATTTGATTTTCGTCTAGAACATCAAAAATCCTTCAGGATGCTCCAAAATGACTCATCTATATCTATAATGATAGATCTTGATTAGGAGTATCTTTTTCTAGTACATGTCAAGTATCTATTTTGAAGTCTTGATCGATTTTGGGGGTTGGGAAGGATCAGGTGATGGTTTTGGGTGTGATTTGATTTTCGTCTAGAACATCAAAAATCCTTTAGGATGCTCCAAAATGACTCATCTATATCTATAATGATAGATCTTTATTAGGAGTATCTTTTTCTAGTACATGTCAAGTATCTATTTTGAAGTCTTGATCGATTTTGGGGGTTGGGAAGGATCAGGTGATGGTTTTGGGTGTGATTTGATTTTCGTCTAGAACATCAAAAATCCTTCAGGATGCTCCAAAATGACTCATCTATATCTATAATGATAGATCTTGATTAGGAGTATCTTTTTCTAGTACATGTCAAGTATCTATTTTGAAGTCTTGATCGATTTTGGGGGTTGGGAAGGATCAGGTGATGGTTTTGGGTGTGATTTGATTTTCGTCTAGAACATCAAAAATCCTTCAGGATGCTCCAAAATGACTCATCTATATCTATAATGATAGATCTTGATTAGGAGTATCTTTTTCTAGTACATGTCAAGTATCTATTTTGAAGTCTTGATCGATTTTGGGGGTTGGGAAGGATCAGGTTGTAACGGAAACCCCATCAAATAAATTGATGAAGTCTAATCTCATCCAACAACCAGCGATGGTCTGCCTTTTTCCTATCAAAACATCCAAGACCACAGGATTCCCTGGATGATATGCGGAATGTTGGGTGAGGTGTTCGATCAACAAGGTACGGTTCGGCATGCTTGCACCGCCATTGGTAGCTCGTCGGTGGGGTGGGTACTTGTACCTGTTATCGAACCGCCGTACATTTTTTTCATGCCGAAATAAAATAAAGGGTGTTAAATAAAAATCTTATGACGTAGTTTTCGCGCTAGATATTAATAGTTCTTAGAAATTTGTGTTGGCAACCCTAGGTGGTAACAGGTGCCTGAGTATAACCCTCCCTCCGTCTACATTACAATGAGACTCCATGGCCATTGAGTCACTCAATTATTTCAGTTCAATGACCCCTGATCAAAGATGAAATTTAAAATCTTAAACTACATTATTCCTCTTCCCCATCATCCCTTCCTTTCCTTCCCCACGCACTCAAATAAAAAGAAACTCAATAGCTCATCATTTAAGCGATTTACCTTTCGAACAAAAATGAAAATGAAAATGAGAACATACTGATTTGCTGTACGTTATAATAAGTATTTTTATTTAGGTAGTGATATCTACTTTATACAATGCGCTATGATAATTATATGGATAAATCTATATTAATTCCATAATCATATTGACCATTATTAGAATTTAAAAAAATTAAATCGTTTTTCATCGTTTCAAAAAAACTTTAAATAAAAAAAAATATATATAATAAAACCATTCAATAAAATAAAAACAAATTCACAAAAGTTAATCATATGTTCTTTTACCCTATGATACGAGCAAGTTAGTTTGTGAACACTTGTCACTCATTGAAAAAAAATTTTAGTACGAAACTTCCCGAGGTACATGAATTACTCAATACTTAACTATTTCTCATTTGTCACTTTTATGATTTTATGTATGTACGTGATTATTGTAAGATCATGTTTATATAATATTTAATATATATATATACAAAATCAAATTTTCTTTGGACTTACCCCACAGTAAAGATGTTGTGCACAGCAGCTTTGTTGTGTTGTATAAGTTGTATGTTTTGTTTATGTCATATAAATTTGAATTTAAATCGAGTGTAATGGAAATTTGTAGTGTGTAATGCATGCAAGTTTAAATGTGTAACTGTGTGAACGTATGAAAGTGTATATGTTTAAATTTGTGAATGTTTGAGTATATGAATGTGTGACGTTTAGATTTTTAATATTTAAATAATTAAAAAAATAGCAAATATAATAATTAACAATAAAATTTAGTCAATGCATGAATCTAAATGCAATAATTTTTGTATGTGTGAATGTTTTGAATTATGAATGTGAGAATATATGAATTGAATTAATGTGTGATTGCATGAATGTAAAAGAATTTTTCATTAGGGTACATATTTATCTATTCATTAATTTTTTTAATTTTCCTTTTTTTTATATATGTACTTTTTTTGTTTTATTAGTTTTCTCGTTTTTTTTTGTTAATTCTGTGATACAAATTTTTTTATATACACATATAATTATTGCGTATTAATTGATAACAAAATAAAGTTTGATATAAACTTTTCTTCGTGTATGTCTGCTATACATATGTTTTCTCGGTTTTCCATCTTTTGTTACCTCCACGGTGCTTTTTGGGACTGAAGACAGGGCTCTAGCCTCCGTCTTGGTTTCCTCGATGACGTCACGCTTAGAAAAATGACTGGATGGAAGACAGGTGGTTGCACCTGATTCAGCCTCTAGACGTCTGAATGGATAGATGTGAGGATGGATAACAGGTGATTGCACCTGTTCCAGCCGTAAGACGTTTTTGGCAACGAGTGTATTTACTCGGAGCCTTTTCTTTTTATTATCACCTTGTTCTTTTTTTTCTGATAATTTTCTTTTTATGTCTTATTTTATTTTCTATTCTTTGGTTGTAAAAACTTAAATTAAACTGATTACAACTATTTTTTTTTCTTTTTTTTTATCTAAGGGCTGACCTCTCTGTCTGAAGGTTGAATCGAAAGAAAGAATTTCTGCTTAGCGGAAATCAAGATGGCTACCTTGGCCTTCTGGGAACTTGCCAAGTTTCTAAAACGAGAATCGATAAATTATAATCGATATCGATGAATGTGTTCAGCAGTTATTAATTTTGCAATTCGATTAGTTCGCGTTCTATTTATTGAATAAATGTTTGTTTTGTCCTTCTTCCTTTTTTTTTTTTTTTGCAAAGTGGTCCACACACAACATTGCAAACTCATGTCAACATTGACATGAAAATGGAATGTAAAAGGACAACTTTTGAATTTTACCAAAAAAGTAAGCATACGCCACAGTGATTGAAAAGTATATTTTTGTTGTTCTTCAGAATAATTTAGAAAATAAATTGAAATTAAGTTCGTATATCTTTAGCATGCACCATTCCTAATGATTTTCCGTCAAGGTCTTCTAATTCATAGAGATTGTTGGTGACAATTTTCTTAATCTTGGCTTGAATAAATTTTGGACACAATTTGGAGTTCCGATTTTTAGACTTATCGCTCAACACAAAGTTTCTTTTAAAAACTAATTGACCAACCGAATAACAACATGTTTTGCTACGAGTGTTGTACGTTTTCTCATATAACTTATGAGCTTGTGCTAAGGACTCCTTGATGCGGTTGTGTAGCATGTTCATTTTAACAGCTTTTGGCAAGATATTGATTTCGGAATTGTTTAAAATATTTAGCTTTCGAAGCAGAGAATAGTCCGAGCCATGTTCTACTTTTGATTGCCCGAATAAGGCTTCAAAAGGAGACATGCCAATCGCTGAATGCACCGTGGATCTCAAAGCACTCAAGATTGAAAAAAGACATTTATCCCAATTAGATTGTTCTGCACTTACGTATGCTCTTATAGCAGCTAGTATAGAGCGATTTACCCGCTCACTCGCATTAGCTTGAGGAGCGTATGAAGCAGTTCGTATGTGTTTTGTCCCATATGACTCTAAGAATTTGGAGAACTCTTTGCTGACGAATTGCTTTCCATTGTCCGATAGGAGAGACTCTGGTACACCAAATAACGAAAATACATTTGTCTCTAAAAATTCTATAGCTGAATCGGAGGTTGCTTTTCTCAAAAGTTTTGCTAGGACGAATTTGGTGAATTGATCTAAGCAAACTATAATATATATGTTTCCCTTCTTTGACCTTGGATAAGGACCCAAAAAGTCTACGTATATATGTTGGAAAGGCTTATCCACAATGAATGATTGGCCCATAGGTGGTCTTAGTATGGAATTCGGAGCCTTGGTAGTTTTACAGACGATGCAGTCCCCTATAAATGATTTTACTTGAACCGCCATATTAGGCCAGTAAAATCGGTCTCTGAGGCGATACAATGTTTTCGTAAATCCACCATGCGCAGCTAGGGGTGGATCATGAGCTAGTCGGATAAGATGGATGGTCAGCGCAGTTGGAATCCACAATTTCCAGGTACGATCATCTTCAATTGGATTTCCCGTTGAATGTTTAACCTTCTTGTACACATAGTTCTCCGAAACTTGGAGATCAGGTAACTGATTCTGGTTTTGGTTAATTGTGTCGATCAACTTCAGGTACTCTTCTGATTTAAATGAAGGATCCGACAAATCGATTTGTAGAACCTCGGAATTATTAACGTCGCTCTTTGAAATTGCTGCGAGTTCATCGGCTGCAAACACCCTGGAAAGAGCGTCTGGTGCAACATTTTGCGAGCCCTTTCGATGCTCGATTACAAAAGAAAATCGTTGTAACCTTAAACTCCAACGCGCCAACCTCCCACATAAATCTTTTTGGTTCATGAGCCATCTAAGACTCGAATGGTCAGTAATAATAGTAAAGTGATGGCCTTCAACATACGGTCGAAACTTTTCTACTCCCAAAACAGCAGCCAAACATTCAAGTTCAGTAACACTATAGTTACGCTGTGCTTGGTTAAGTTTGTAGGAATAGTAATAAATTGGTCGTTCCAATTCATTATCATCCAACTGACTGAGGACGCAACCTACGCCAGTTGAGGACGCATCACATGATATAATGAAGGGCTTGTTAAAGTCTGGATTGACTAAGACTGGAGCGGTAGTCAACGCAGTTTTCAACTTTTCGAAAGCCTCCATAGCTTCATTAGCAAATTCAAAGTTCTTATGTTTTTTTAAGGTGTCTGTTATTGGTGCAGCTAAGGAAGAATAATTAGGGACGAAACGTCTATACCAACCTGATAAACCTAGAAATCTTCTTACTTGTTTAGGTGTTTTCGGCATCGGGAAGTGTTTTATAGCCGAAACCTTGTCCGGATCAGTTTTAATACATCCTCCACCAACTATAAATCCTAAGTAACGAAGTTCCTTAAAACAGAACTTGGACTTTTGTATATTAATAGTAAGATCAGCTTTACGTAAGAGTGATGCTAATGCACGTAATATAGTAATATGCTTATCAAACGTTTCTGAAACCACCAAAAGATCATCCAAATAAACAAAGATGAATTGTTTCAATTCGTTAGGTACCACTTTGTCCATTAGTCTACAAAGGCGCTGGGCAGCATTGCATAAGCCAAAGGGCATGACCTTGAATTGATATAAGGGTCTACCGGGCACAGAAAACGCAGTTTTCTCTCGTGACTCTTCCGAAAGAGGAATTTGCCAGAAAGCGTCTTTTAGATCCACACTACTAATGTAATGTGTATCTGCTTGACGACTTAAAAGATTTTCTACGTTGGGAAAAGGATAGGCGTCATTTTTCGTTGCTTTATTGAGCTTCCTGGAATCGAGACATAAGCGGTTTTTTCCTGGCTTACGTACCAGAACCACTGGAGAGCTCCAAGCACTTTCACTTTCTTCAATTACATCTAACGCCAACATTCTATCCAGTTCCTCGTACATTAGTTTTTGAATGGCAGGAGACACGGGATAATGACGTTGTTTAATCGGCTCGATATCGCCTGTGTTTATTGTGTGTTTTTCGAGTGTTGTCCGTCCAAGCCCTTCTTTGGCATTAGACGGAAACAAACTTATAACATGTTCCAATGCTTTGGTTTGATCATTTGACAGTTCGTGAGCGTTTGGATCACTTATTCTATATGACGACCATGGACAAATTTCCGATATTATCTGTGGAGCAATTTGGAATAGTTTCCAGAAGTTTATTCCAAGATACAATGGTTGTTCGAGAGATGGAACTAAGTACATCTTCATCTTCTTGGTTTCTTGTTTGTAGGTTATCTCGATTGTTAGCTCCCCTATAATTTGTTGCATCTGTCCACTCGCGGTCTTAACAATAGATTTAAAGTTTTTGTACGGTAATCCTAACTTTTGAATAAGTTCTAAGCACCCTGTACCTAGACAACTAATACTAGCACCGCTATCTAATAGACCAAGCATTGGCTTTCCAAAAATTGACACATTTGCATATGGTCTTGGGTCTTCACTATTACAAATTATACTAGAACAGATTTCTTTATGAATTTTTCTTTTATTCTTAAAACGATCTCTCAACTTTTTTATTTTCTTAGAAATAGGGATCATAATTCGATTACGAGCTTCATAATAATTCCTTATCCTTTCATGAAGCGGTATGATATTTCTAGATGGACAAGAGTTTTGAATATTTTCGGAGAAAGGTCGTTTAAGAATTCTAAAATGTGTATTTTTGGATTCGGAATTATTAGAGAAATCTAGTGTATTCGTCTGGTCAAGTGTTTTGTTAATTACAGGTTGATTGTTAATAGAAGGTATTTTTGAAGGTTGATTCGAAAAATCAAGAGTTTTTGAACCTTCCAATTCATTGGTCAATTCAGGTAAAGATAAGTCAGGTATATTATTAGGATTTGTTGTAAATTTTGAAAATGAATTATCTTCGTTTATTTTGGATCCGGATGTGTTCTCGCAGGACAAAACGCTCCGGTGGTCGTATTGCCCTGTTTCGGTTTTCCCGAACAGTGAGAACAGTTGGGGGTTGTTACGTTTTCCAGGCCGCATTTATAACAGAATAGATTCCGTTGAGGATCTGGGCACTGAACGAACGAATGACCCTTATTCTTGCAGTTCCAACAAGTGTACTTTGCTAAATTTGGATTCGAAATGTTTAAAGCATCAATTTCAAATGCCTCTTCTGAAACGGTTTCAATTTCACTGACTTGTTTTTTTATACTGTTTTGTAAAAATGGTTTCTGGCGAAAGTTTTCATTTTGCGTTTGTGCATGCTTTTCTATTGATCTACATACGTAAACCATTTCTGCCAAACTCTGGGTTGAGAATGTAATAAGCAGTTCTCCTGTCCTTCTTCTCACATTTTGTTTAATTAGATCGATTAGCTCTTTTCTCGATTTTGGAGAGTGAAGACGAGCATTCATTATTAGAATAGCATTATAAAATTCGTCAAAACTTTCATTGGGGCCTTGACGTCTGTCGAACATCTTTCTTGACAATTCTGAATCCGTCTCTATGCTTCTGTATTGCTCTATCAGAGCGAACTCTAGGCTCTGCCAGTTAGCCTCAGGATTAGTTTTCAGAAATGTCCAAAACCAACTTTCAACAGGTCCAGTTACAAAGAGGTGGAAGTGAAGAAAAATTTCTTCCCAGGAAACGTTGTAGCTAGTCTTTAATCTTTTCAAACGGATTAGGAAATCATCAATCGTCATTCTAACGTTATCAAATTTCAAACCCCATTTGTGAAATGCCACCGCACGAAACGAACCGTGAGATGAAAGTGCATTACCTGGACTAGGCGTTGGAGCATTCAAATTAAGATTGTTCAACTGGCTCAAAAAGTTTTCAGCATTTTCGCTTAAATGAGGATGCTCCAGATTTTCATCTGAATTCCTACCAGGACAAACAGTACTGTGATTCTCGGGATGAGATAAATCAGGAAAAGGTCGCGAACGAGGAGCAGGAGTTGCAGCTCTCAAAGTATCCCGAATAGTATTTACGATTTCTTCGCGCATTTTTGTTCTCTCTACTTCGTATTCAGCCTGTCTAGTTCTCAAATCTTCTGCTCTACTTAAACCAATTGTCGCATTTGCTATATTGGTTATGTATCTTTGCAAACTTTCATTAAAATTAATTGGTTCATGAGTTTCAGTTTGTTCTGAATGATCATTGTTTTGACCATCATCGACAGGGTTTGGTTCTTGACCATGGTGACTCTGGTCTTCATCAACAGCGCTAGTTGATGGAGTCCTATTTGAGGATCCTGGTTCTGAGTTAAGCCCTATACGAGTACGTGAACTAGTGCTTGTTTTTTCTTTCACTTTATCTTTCGATTTGTCTTTAGACTTATCTCGAGAAGGTGCCATTTTTTTATTTTATAAATCACCAAAAGAAATTTAACGCAAAGACCAAGAAAAGAACTAAAATTCCTTTTTACAAAAATAATAAAAATGTAACTAAAAAACGTTTAAAGAAAATCGAATTAAAATAGCAAACGTTTGGTATACAAAAATTGAATCAAAACAATCAAGTTCAAATCAAATTTAAAATGTCAAAAAAAAATTCAGTACAAAAATCAAATGTAACGATGTGTGAATATATATGTGTATGTATTGTTGTGTATTTTATTCGTGCTGGGAAAAGTTAAAAAGGATGATGGTACACAAAAAAAATCTAAGAAATTAACGCTTATTGAATTCAAAATAAATAGCTTATATGCACTACATATATTATCGCAACTAAGATGAACGTTAAAAACAACTTCTTCATTCTTAGGCCGTTTAATATATATAAAGAGATATTTCGCTGGATATTATGGCTTCATTATGTATGTATACATATATATCTTCGTCGATTCCTTTCAACATCAAGCGGGACTGTATGTTTTGTGTCGATTAAAGTTGCTTCGTTTGATAAGAACCTTGGGCGCAACAGTAGGATACGTGTTAACTTGAACTGCGTAATCCCGGTCGTCCATGATTATTGCTATCAAACAGATGTACAAAGCGTAAAGTAAAAATCTAAAAGGTCTATGCAACGGACAGAGATTTCGTAAACTAAGTACCTTAAAACTCTCGGACATAAAGCTTTTCGACTAGAACTCATTTAGATAATTTTTCTTTTTGTTTTCGGTAAGTTGAAACACTGCTCAAAGTAAAGCTTACTTATAGCCGAAACTAAGGGATGTACCAACGTACGAAAAGTAAATAAATTTGAAAACAAACATTACAATAAAACTTTAGCACAAGCAATTGCAATCGATTTTAACTGGAAGAGATATCAAATGAATAAAGTGATCTATACTTCTTGATCTGTTGGACCATGTAGGTCATATGCTTTCAGATTTTCATAAATGATATCCTTCGGGCAGTCGGGCCTCACTCGTTGGGCGCCACCTGTGTAACGGAAACCCCATCAAATAAATTGATGAAGTCTAATCTCATCCAACAACCAGCGATGGTCTGCCTTTTTCCTATCAAAACATCCAAGACCACAGGATTCCCTGGATGATATGCGGAATGTTGGGTGAGGTGTTCGATCAACAAGGTACGGTTCGGCATGCTTGCACCGCCATTGGTAGCTCGTCGGTGGGGTGGGTACTTGTACCTGTTATCGAACCGCCGTACATTTTTTTCATGCCGAAATAAAATAAAGGGTGTTAAATAAAAATCTTATGACGTAGTTTTCGCGCTAGATATTAATAGTTCTTAGAAATTTGTGTTGGCAACCCTAGGTGGTAACAGGTGCCTGAGTATAACCCTCCCTCCGTCTACATTACAATGAGACTCCATGGCCATTGAGTCACTCAATTATTTCAGTTCAATGACCCCTGATCAAAGATGAAATTTAAAATCTTAAACTACATTATTCCTCTTCCCCATCATCCCTTCCTTTCCTTCCCCACGCACTCAAATAAAAAGAAACTCAATAGCTCATCATTTAAGCGATTTACCTTTCAAACAAAAATGAAAATGAAAATGAGAACATACTGATTTGCTGTACGTTATAATAAGTATTTTTATTTAGGTAGTGATATCTACTTTATACAATGCGCTATGATAATTATATGGATAAATCTATATTAATTCCATAATCATATTGACCATTATTAGAATTTAAAAAAATTAAATCGTTTTTCATCGTTTCAAAAAAACTTTAAATAAAAAAAAATATATATAATAAAACCATTCAATAAAATAAAAACAAATTCACAAAAGTTAATCATATGTTCTTTTACCCTATGATACGAGCAAGTTAGTTTGTGAACACTTGTCACTCATTGAAAAAAAATTTTAGTACGAAACTTCCCGAGGTACATGAATTACTCAATACTTAACTATTTCTCATTTGTCACTTTTATGATTTTATGTATGTACGTGATTATTGTAAGATCATGTTTATATAATATTTAATATATATATATACAAAATCAAATTTTCTTTGGACTTACCCCACAGTAAAGATGTTGTGCACAGCAGCTTTGTTGTGTTGTATAAGTTGTATGTTTTGTTTATGTCATATAAATTTGAATTTAAATCGAGTGTAATGGAAATTTGTAGTGTGTAATGCATGCAAGTTTAAATGTGTAACTGTGTGAACGTATGAAAGTGTATATGTTTAAATTTGTGAATGTTTGAGTATATGAATGTGTGACGTTTAGATTTTTAATATTTAAATAATTAAAAAAATAGCAAATATAATAATTAACAATAAAATTTAGTCAATGCATGAATCTAAATGCAATAATTTTTGTATGTGTGAATGTTTTGAATTATGAATGTGAGAATATATGAATTGAATTAATGTGTGATTGCATGAATGTAAAAGAATTTTTCATTAGGGTACATATTTATCTATTCATTAATTTTTTTAATTTTCCTTTTTTTTATATATGTACTTTTTTTGTTTTATTAGTTTTCTCGTTTTTTTTTGTTAATTCTGTGATACAAATTTTTTTATATACACATATAATTATTGCGTATTAATTGATAACAAAATAAAGTTTGATATAAACTTTTCTTCGTGTATGTCTGCTATACATATGTTTTCTCGGTTTTCCATCTTTTGTTACCTCCACGGTGCTTTTTGGGACTGAAGACAGGGCTCTAGCCTCCGTCTTGGTTTCCTCGATGACGTCACGCTTAGAAAAATGACTGGATGGAAGACAGGTGGTTGCACCTGATTCAGCCTCTAGACGTCTGAATGGATAGATGTGAGGATGGATAACAGGTGATTGCACCTGTTCCAGCCGTAAGACGTTTTTGGCAACGAGTGTATTTACTCGGAGCCTTTTCTTTTTATTATCACCTTGTTCTTTTTTTTCTGATAATTTTCTTTTTATGTCTTATTTTATTTTCTATTCTTTGGTTGTAAAAACTTAAATTAAACTGATTACAACTATTTTTTTTTCTTTTTTTTTATCTAAGGGCTGACCTCTCTGTCTGAAGGTTGAATCGAAAGAAAGAATTTCTGCTTAGCGGAAATCAAGATGGCTACCTTGGCCTTCTGGGAACTTGCCAAGTTTCTAAAACGAGAATCGATAAATTATAATCGATATCGATGAATGTGTTCAGCAGTTATTAATTTTGCAATTCGATTAGTTCGCGTTCTATTTATTGAATAAATGTTTGTTTTGTCCTTCTTCCTTTTTTTTTTTTTTTTGCAAAGTGGTCCACACACAACATTGCAAACTCATGTCAACATTGACATGAAAATGGAATGTAAAAGGACAACTTTTGAATTTTACCAAAAAAGTAAGCATACGCCACAGTGATTGAAAAGTATATTTTTGTTGTTCTTCAGAATAATTTAGAAAATAAATTGAAATTAAGTTCGTATATCTTTAGCATGCACCATTCCTAATGATTTTCCGTCAAGGTCTTCTAATTCATAGAGATTGTTGGTGACAATTTTCTTAATCTTGGCTTGAATAAATTTTGGACACAATTTGGAGTTCCGATTTTTAGACTTATCGCTCAACACAAAGTTTCTTTTAAAAACTAATTGACCAACCGAATAACAACATGTTTTGCTACGAGTGTTGTACGTTTTCTCATATAACTTATGAGCTTGTGCTAAGGACTCCTTGATGCGGTTGTGTAGCATGTTCATTTTAACAGCTTTTGGCAAGATATTGATTTCGGAATTGTTTAAAATATTTAGCTTTCGAAGCAGAGAATAGTCCGAGCCATGTTCTACTTTTGATTGCCCGAATAAGGCTTCAAAAGGAGACATGCCAATCGCTGAATGCACCGTGGATCTCAAAGCACTCAAGATTGAAAAAAGACATTTATCCCAATTAGATTGTTCTGCACTTACGTATGCTCTTATAGCAGCTAGTATAGAGCGATTTACCCGCTCACTCGCATTAGCTTGAGGAGCGTATGAAGCAGTTCGTATGTGTTTTGTCCCATATGACTCTAAGAATTTGGAGAACTCTTTGCTGACGAATTGCTTTCCATTGTCCGATAGGAGAGACTCTGGTACACCAAATAACGAAAATACATTTGTCTCTAAAAATTCTATAGCTGAATCGGAGGTTGCTTTTCTCAAAAGTTTTGCTAGGACGAATTTGGTGAATTGATCTAAGCAAACTATAATATATATGTTTCCCTTCTTTGACCTTGGATAAGGACCCAAAAAGTCTACGTATATATGTTGGAAAGGCTTATCCACAATGAATGATTGGCCCATAGGTGGTCTTAGTATGGAATTCGGAGCCTTGGTAGTTTTACAGACGATGCAGTCCCCTATAAATGATTTTACTTGAACCGCCATATTAGGCCAGTAAAATCGGTCTCTGAGGCGATACAATGTTTTCGTAAATCCACCATGCGCAGCTAGGGGTGGATCATGAGCTAGTCGGATAAGATGGATGGTCAGCGCAGTTGGAATCCACAATTTCCAGGTACGATCATCTTCAATTGGATTTCCCGTTGAATGTTTAACCTTCTTGTACACATAGTTCTCCGAAACTTGGAGATCAGGTAACTGATTCTGGTTTTGGTTAATTGTGTCGATCAACTTCAGGTACTCTTCTGATTTAAATGAAGGATCCGACAAATCGATTTGTAGAACCTCGGAATTATTAACGTCGCTCTTTGAAATTGCTGCGAGTTCATCGGCTGCAAACACCCTGGAAAGAGCGTCTGGTGCAACATTTTGCGAGCCCTTTCGATGCTCGATTACAAAAGAAAATCGTTGTAACCTTAAACTCCAACGCGCCAACCTCCCACATAAATCTTTTTGGTTCATGAGCCATCTAAGACTCGAATGGTCAGTAATAATAGTAAAGTGATGGCCTTCAACATACGGTCGAAACTTTTCTACTCCCAAAACAGCAGCCAAACATTCAAGTTCAGTAACACTATAGTTACGCTGTGCTTGGTTAAGTTTGTAGGAATAGTAATAAATTGGTCGTTCCAATTCATTATCATCCAACTGACTGAGGACGCAACCTACGCCAGTTGAGGACGCATCACATGATATAATGAAGGGCTTGTTAAAGTCTGGATTGACTAAGACTGGAGCGGTAGTCAACGCAGTTTTCAACTTTTCGAAAGCCTCCATAGCTTCATTAGCAAATTCAAAGTTCTTATGTTTTTTTAAGGTGTCTGTTATTGGTGCAGCTAAGGAAGAATAATTAGGGACGAAACGTCTATAAGGTGATGGTTTTGGGTGTGATTTGATTTTCGTCTAGAACATCAAAAATCCTTCAGGATGCTCCAAAATGACTCATCTATATCTATAATGATAGATCTTGATTAGGAGTATCTTTTTCTAGTACATGTCAAGTATCTATTTTGAAGTCTTGATCGATTTTGGGGGTTGGGAAGGATCAGGTGATGGTTTTGGGTGTGATTTGATTTTCGTCTAGAACATCAAAAATCCTTTAGGATGCTCCAAAATGACTCATCTATATCTATAATGATAGATCTTGATTAGGAGTATCTTTTTCTAGTACATGTCAAGTATCTATTTTGAAGTCTTGATCGATTTTGGGGGTTGGGAAGGATCAGGTGATGGTTTTGGGTGTGATTTGATTTTCGTCTAGAACATCAAAAATCCTTCAGGATGCTCCAAAATGACTCATCTATATCTATAATGATAGATCTTGATTAGGAGTATCTTTTTCTAGTACATGTCAAGTATCTATTTTGAAGTCTTGATCGATTTTGGGGGTTGGGAAGGATCAGGTGATGGTTTTGGGTGTGATTTGATTTTCGTCTAGAACATCAAAAATCCTTCAGGATGCTCCAAAATGACTCATCTATATCTATAATGATAGATCTTGATTAGGAGTATCTTTTTCTAGTACATGTCAAGTATCTATTTTGAAGTCTTGATCGATTTTGGGGGTTGGGAAGGATCAGGTGATGGTTTTGGGTGTGATTTGATTTTCGTCTAGAAAATCAAAAATCCTTCAGGATGCTCCAAAATGACTCATCTATATCTATAATGATAGATCTTGATTAGGAGTATCTTTTTCTAGTACATGTCAAGTATCTATTTTGAAGTCTTGATCGATTTTGGGGGTTGGGAAGGATCAGGTGATGGTTGTGGGTGTGATTTGATTTTCGTCTAGAACATCAAAAATCCTTCAGGATGCTCCAAAATGACTCATCTATATCTATAATGATAGATCTTGATTAGGAGTATCTTTTTCTAGTACATGTCAAGTATCTATTTTGAAGTCTTGATCGATTTTGGGGGTTGGGAAGGATCAGGTGATGGTTTTGGGTGTGATTTGATTTTCGTCTAGAACATCAAAAATCCTTCAGGATGCTCCAAAATGACTCATCTATATCTATAATGATAGATCTTGATTAGGAGTATCTTTTTCTAGTACATGTCAAGTATCTATTTTGAAGTCTTGATCGATTTTGGGGGTTGGGAAGGATCAGGTGATGGTTTTGGGTGTGATTTGATTTTCGTCTAGAACATCAAAAATCCTTCAGGATGCTCCAAAATGACTCATCTATATCTATAATGATAGATCTTGATTAGGAGTATCTTTTTCTAGTACATGTCAAGTATCTATTTTGAAGTCTTGATCGATTTTGGGGGTTGGGAAGGATCAGGTGATGGTTTTGGGTGTGATTTGATTTTCGTCTAGAACATCAAAAATCCTTCAGGATGCTCCAAAATGACTCATCTATATCTATAATGATAGATCTTGATTAGGAGTATCTTTTTCTAGTACATGTCAAGTATCTATTTTGAAGTCTTGATCGATTTTGGGGGTTGGGAAGGATCAGGTGATGGTTTTGGGTGTGATTTGATTTTCGTCTAGAACATCAAAAATCCTTCAGGATGCTCCAAAATGACTCATCTATATCTATAATGATAGATCTTGATTAGGAGTATCTTTTTCTAGTACATGTCAAGTATCTATTTTGAAGTCTTGATCGATTTTGGGGGTTGGGAAGGATCAGGTGATGGTTTTGGGTGTGATTTGATTTTCGTCTAGAACATCAAAAATCCTTTAGGATGCTCCAAAATGACTCATCTATATCTATAATGATAGATCTTGATTAGGAGTATCTTTTTCTAGTACATGTCAAGTATCTATTTTGAAGTCTTGATCGATTTTGGGGGTTGGGAAGGATCAGGTGATGGTTTTGGGTGTGATTTGATTTT
The DNA here is from genome assembly GCF_945859685.1 of Eupeodes corollae. Taxonomy (NCBI): domain Eukaryota; kingdom Metazoa; phylum Arthropoda; class Insecta; order Diptera; family Syrphidae; genus Eupeodes; species Eupeodes corollae. The sequence goes on along the minus strand of NW_026605580.1, from coordinate 9,493 downwards.
CGTCTAGAACATCAAAAATCCTTCAGGATGCTCCAAAATGACTCATCTATATCTATAATGATAGATCTTGATTAGGAGTATCTTTTTCTAGTACATGTCAAGTATCTATTTTGAAGTCTTGATCGATTTTGGGGGTTGGGAAGGAAGGTGATGGTTTTGGGTGTGATTTGATTTTCGTCTAGAACATCAAAAATCCTTCAGGATGCTCCAAAATGACTCATCTATATCTATAATGATAGATCTTGATTAGGAGTATCTTTTTCTAGTACATGTCAAGTATCTATTTTGAAGTCTTGATCGATTTTGGGGGTTGGGAAGGATCAGGTGATGGTTTTGGGTGTGATTTGATTTTCGTCTAGAACATCAAAAATCCTTCAGGATGCTCCAAAATGACTCATCTATATCTATAATGATAGATCTTGATTAGGAGTATCTTTTTCTTGTACATGTCAAGTATCTATTTTGAAGTCTTGATCGATTTTGGGGGTTGGGAAGGATCAGGTGATGGTTTTGGGTGTGATTTGATTTTCGTCTAGAACATCAAAAATCCTTCAGGATGCTCCAAAATGACTCATCTATATCTATAATGATAGATCTTGATTAGGAGTATCTTTTTCTAGTACATGTCAAGTATCTATTTTGAAGTCTTGATCGATTTTGGGGGTTGGGAAGGATCAGGTGATGGTTTTGGGTGTGATTTGATTTTCGTCTAGAACATCAAAAATCCTTCAGGATGCTCCAAAATGACTCATCTATATCTATAATGATAGATCTTGATTAGGAGTATCTTTTTCTAGTACATGTCAAGTATCTATTTTGAAGTCTTGATCGATTTTAGGGGTTGGGAAGGATCAGGTGATGGTTTTGGGTGTGATTTGATTTTCGTCTAGAACATCAAAAATCCTTCAGGATGCTCCAAAATGACTCATCTATATCTATAATGATAGATCTTGATTAGGAGTATCTTTTTCTAGTACATGTCAAGTATCTATTTTGAAGTCTTGATCGATTTTGGGGGTTGGGAAGGATCAGGTAATGGTTTTGGGTGTGATTTGATTTTCGTCTAGAACATCAAAAATCCTTCAGGATGCTCCAAAATGACTCATCTATATCTATAATGATAGATCTTGATTAGGAGTATCTTTTTCTAGTACATGTCAAGTATCTATTTTAAAGTCTTGATCGATTTTGGGGGTTGGGAAGGATCAGGTGATGGTTTTGGGTGTGATTTGATTTTCGTCTAGAACATCAAAAATCCTTCAGGATGCTCCAAAATGACTCATCTATATCTATAATGATAGATCTTGATTAGGAGTATCTTTTTCTAGTACATGTCAAGTATCTATTTTGAAGTCTTGATCGATTTTGGGGGTTGGGAAGGATCAGGTGATGGTTTTGGGTGTGATTTGATTTTCGTCTAGAACATCAAAAATCCTTCAGGATGCTCCAAAATGACTCATCTATATCTATAATGATAGATCTTGATTAGGAGTATCTTTTTCTAGTACATGTCAAGTATCTATTTTGAAGTCTTGATCGATTTTGGGGTTGGGAAGGATCAGGTGATGGTTTTGGGTGTGATTTGATTTTCGTCTAGAACATCAAAAATCCTTCAGGATGCTCCAAAATGACTCATCTATATCGATAATGATAGATCTTGATTAGGAGTATCTTTTTCTAGTACATGTCAAGTATCTATTTTGAAGTCTTGATCGATTTTGGGGGTTGGGAAGGATCAGGTGATGGTTTTGGGTGTGATTTGATTTTCGTCTAGAACATCAAAAATCCTTCAGGATGCTCCAAAATGACTCATCTATATCTATAATGATAGATCTTGATTAGGAGTATCTTTTTCTAGTACATGTCAAGTATCTATTTTGAAGTCTTGATCGATTTTGGGGGTTGGGAAGGATCAGGTGATGGTTTTGGGTGTGATTTGATTTTCGTCTAGAACATCAAAAATCCTTTAGGATGCTCCAAAATGACTCATCTATATCTATAATGATAGATCTTGATTAGGAGTATCTTTTTCTACTACATGTCAAGTATCTATTTTGAAGTCTTGATCGATTTTGGGGGTTGGGAAGGATCAGGTGATGGTTTTGGGTGTGATTTGATTTTCGTCTAGAACATCAAAACTCCTTCAGGATGCTCCAAAATGGCTCATCTATATCTATAATGATAGATCTTGATTAGGAGTATCTTTTTCTTGTACATGTCAAGTATCTATTTTGAAGTCTTGATCGATTTTGGGGGTTGGGAAGGATCAGGTGATGGTTTTGGGTGTGATTTGATTTTCGTCTAGAACATCAAAAATCCTTCAGGATGCTCCAAAATGACTCATCTATATCTATAATGATAGATCTTGATTAGGAGTATCTTTTTCTAGTACATGTCAAGTATCTATTTTGAAGTCTTGATCGATTTTGGGGGTTGGGAAGGATCAGGTGATGGTTTTGGGTGTGATTTGATTTTCGTCTAGAACATCAAAAATCCTTCAGGATGCTCCAAAATGACTCATCCATATCTATAATGATAGATCTTGATTAGGAGTATCTTTTTGTAGTACATGTCAAGTATCTATTTTGAAGTCTTGATCGATTTTGGGGGTTGGGAAGGATCAGGTGATGGTTTTGGGTGTGATTTGATTTTCGTCTAGAACATCAAAAATCCTTCAGGATGCTCCAAAATGACTCATCTATATCTATAATGATAGATCTTGATTAGGAGTATCTTTTTCTAGTACATGTCAAGTATCTATTTTGAAGTCTTGATCGATTTTGGGGGTTGGGAAGGATCAGGTGATGGTTTTGGGTGTGATTTGATTTTCGTCTAGAACATCAAAAATCCTTCAGGATGCTCCAAAATGACTCATCTATATCTATAATGATAGATCTTGATTAGGAGTATCTTTTTCTAGTACATGTCAAGTATCTATTTTGAAGTCTTGATCGATTTTGGGAGTTGGGAAGGATCAGGTGATGGTTTTGGGTGTGATTTGATTTTCGTCTAGAACATCAAAAATCCTTCAGGATGCTCCAAAATGACTCATCTATATCTATAATGATAGATCTTGATTAGGAGTATCTTTTTCTAGTACATGTCAAGTATCTATTTTGAAGTCTTGATCGATTTTGGGGGTTGGGAAGGATCAGGTGATGGTTTTGGGTGTGATTTGATTTTCGTCTAGAACATCAAAAATCCTTCAGGATGCTCCAAAATGACTCATCTATATCTATAATGATAGATCTTGATTAGGAGTATCTTTTTCTAGTACATGTCAAGTATCTATTTTGAAGTCTTGATCGATTTTGGGGGTTGGGAAGGATCAGGTGATGGTTTTGGGTGTGATTTGATTTTCGTCTAGAACATCAAAAATCCTTCAGGATGCTCCAAAATGACTCATCTATATCTATAATGATAGATCTTGATTAGGAGTATCTTTTTCTAGTACATGTCAAGTATCTATTTTGAAGTCTTGATCGATTTTGGGGGTTGGGAAGGATCAGGTGATGGTTTTGGGTGTGATTTGATTTTCGTCTAGAACATCAAAAATCCTTCAGGATGCTCCAAAATGACTCATCTATATCTATAATGATAGATCTTGATTAGGAGTATCTTTTTCTAGTACATGTCAAGTATCTATTTTGAAGTCTTGATCGATTTTGGGGGTTGGGAAGGATCAGGTGATGGTTTTGGGTGTGATTTGATTTTCGTCTAGAACATCAAAAATCCTTCAGGATGCTCCAAAATGACTCATCTATATCTATAATGATAGATCTTGATTAGGAGTATCTTTTTCTAGTACATGTCAAGTATCTATTTTGAAGTCTTGATCGATTTTGGGGGTTGGGAAGGATCAGGTGATGGTTTTGGGTGTGATTTGATTTTCGTCTAGAACATCAAAAATCCTTCAGGATGCTCCAAAATGACTCATCTATATCTATAATGATAGATCTTGATTAGGAGTATCTTTTTCTAGTACATGTCAAGTATCTATTTTGAAGTCTTGATCGATTTTGGGGGTTGGGAAGGATCAGGTGATGGTTTTGGGTGTGATTTGATTTTCGTCTAGAACATCAAAAATCCTTCAGGATGCTCCAAAATGACTCATCTATATCTATAATGATAGATCTTGATTAGGAGTATCTTTTTCTAGTACATGTCAAGTATCTATTTTGAGGTCTTGATCGATTTTGGGGGTTGGGAAGGATCAGGTGATGGTTTTGGGTGTGATTTGATTTTCGTCTAGAACATCAAAAATCCTTCAGGATGCTCCAAAATGACTCATCTATATCTATAATGATAGATCTTGATTAGGAGTATCTTTTTCTAGTACATGTCAAGTATCTATTTTGAAGTCTTGATCGATTTTGGGGGTTGGGAAGGATCAGGTGATGGTTTTGGGTGTGATTTGATTTTCGTCTAGAACATCAAAAATCCTTCAGGATGCTCCAAAATGACTCATCTATATCTATAATGATAGATCTTGATTAGGAGTATCTTTTTCTAGTACATGTCAAGTATCTATTTTGAAGTCTTGATCGATGTTGGGGGTTGGGAAGGATCAGGTGATGGTTTTGGGTGTGATTTGATTTTCGTCTAGAACATCAAAAATCCTTCAGGATGCTCCAAAATGACTCATCTATATCTATAATGATAGATCTTGATTAGGAGTATCTTTTTCTAGTACATGTCAAGTATCTATTTTGAAGTCTTGATCGATTTTGGGGGTTGGGAAGGATCAGGTGATGGTTTTGGGTGTGATTTGATTTTCGTCTAGAACATCAAAAATCCTTCAGGATGCTCCAAAATGACTCATCTATATCTATAATGATAGATCTTGATTAGGAGTATCTTTTTCTAGTACATGTCAAGTATCTATTTTGAAGTCTTGATCGATTTTGGGGGTTGGGAAGGATCAGGTGATGGTTTTGGGTGTGATTTGATTTTCGTCTAGAACATCAAAAATCCTTCAGGATGCTCCAAAATGACTCATCTATATCTATAATGATAGATCTTGATTAGGAGTATCTTTTTCTAGTACATGTCAAGTATCTATTTTGAAGTCTTGATCGATTTTGGGGGTTGGGAAGGATCAGGTGATGGTTTTGGGTGTGATTTGATTTTCGTCTAGAACATCAAAAATCCTTCAGGATGCTCCAAAATGACTCATCTATATCTATAATGATAGATCTTGATTAGGAGTATCTTTTTCTAGTACATGTCAAGTATCTATTTTGAAGTCTTGATCGATTTTGGGGGTTGGGAAGGATCAGGTGATGGTTTTGGGTGTGATTTGATTTTCGTCTAGAACATCAAAAATCCTTCAGGATGCTCCAAAATGACTCATCTATATCTATAATGATAGATCTTGATTAGAAGTATCTTTTTCTAGTACATGTCAAGTATCTATTTTGAAGTCTTGATCGATTTTGGGGGTTGGGAAGGATCAGGTGATGGTTTTGGGTGTGATTTGATTTTCGTCTAGAACATCAAAAATCCTTCAGGATGCTCCAAAATGACTCATCTATATCTATAATGATAGATCTTGATTAGGAGTATCTTTTTCTAGTACATGTCAAGTATCTATTTTGAAGTCTTGATCGATTTTGGGGGTTGGGAAGGATCAGGTGATGGTTTTGGGTGTGATTTGATTTTCGTCTAGAACATCAAAAATCCTTCAGGATGCTCCAAAATGACTCATCTATATCTATAATGATAGATCTTGATTAGGAGTATCTTTTTCTAGTACATGTCAAGTATCTATTTTGAAGTCTTGATCGATTTTGGGGGTTGGGAAGGATCAGGTGATGGTTTTGGGTGTGATTTGATTTTCGTCTAGAACATCAAAAATCCTTCAGGATGCTCCAAAATGACTCATCTATATCTATAATGATAGATCTTGATTAGGAGTATCTTTTTCTAGTACATGTCAAGTATCTATTTTGAAGTCTTGATCGATTTTGGGGGTTGGGAAGGATCAGGTGATGGTTTTGGGTGTGATTTGATTTTCGTCTAGAACATCAAAAATCCTTCAGGATGCTCCAAAATGACTCATCTATATCTATAATGATAGATCTTGATTAGGAGTATCTTTTTCTAGTACATGTCAAGTATCTATTTTGAAGTCTTGATCGATTTTGGGGGTTGGGAAGGATCAGGTGATGGTTTTGGGTGTGATTTGATTTTCGTCTAGAACATCAAAAATCCTTCAGGATGCTCCAAAATGACTCATCTATATCTATAATGATAGATCTTGATTAGGAGTATCTTTTTCTAGTACATGTCAAGTATCTATTTTGAAGTCTTGATCGATTTTGGGGGTTGGGAAGGATCAGGTGATGGTTTTGGGTGTGATTTGATTTTCGTCTAGAACATCAAAAATCCTTCAGGATGCTCCAAAATGACTCATCTATATCTATAATGATAGATCTTGATTAGGAGTATCTTTTTCTAGTACATGTCAAGTATCTATTTTGAAGTCTTGATCGATTTTGGGGGTTGGGAAGGATCAGGTGATGGTTTTGGGTGTGATTTGATTTTCGTCTAGAACATCAAAAATCCTTCAGGATGCTCCAAAATGACTCATCTATATCTATAATGATAGATCTTGATTAGGAGTATCTTTTTCTAGTACATGTCAAGTATCTATTTTGAAGTCTTGATCGATTTTGGGGGTTGGGAAGGATCAGGTGATGGTTTTGGGTGTGATTTGATTTTCGTCTAGAACATCAAAAATCCTTCAGGATGCTCCAAAATGACTCATCTATATCTATAATGATAGATCTTGATTAGGAGTATCTTTTTCTAGTACATGTCAAGTATCTATTTTGAAGTCTTGATCGATTTTGGGGGTTGGGAAGGATCAGGTGATGGTTTTGGGTGTGATTTGATTTTCGTCTAGAACATCAAAAATCCTTCAGGATGCTCCAAAATGACTCATCTATATCTATAATGATAGATCTTGATTAGGAGTATCTTTTTCTAGTACATGTCAAGTATCTATTTTGAAGTCTTGATCGATTTTGGGGGTTGGGAAGGATCAGGTGATGGTTTTGGGTGTGATTTGATTTTCGTCTAGAACATCAAAAATCCTTCAGGATGCTCCAAAATGACTCATCTATATCTATAATGATAGATCTTGATTAGGAGTATCTTTTTCTAGTACATGTCAAGTATCTATTTTGAAGTCTTGATCGATTTTGGGGGTTGGGAAGGATCAGGTGATGGTTTTGGGTGTGATTTGATTTTCGTCTAGAACATCAAAAATCCTTCAGGATGCTCCAAAATGACTCATCTATATCTATAATGATAGATCTTAATTAGGAGTATCTTTTTCTAGTACATATCAAGTATCCATTTTGAAGTCTTGATCGATTTTGGGGGTTGGGAAGGATCAGGTGATGGTTTTGGGTGTGATTTGATTTTCGTCTAGAACATCAAAAATCCTTCAGGATGCTCCAAAATGACTCATCTATATCTATAATGATAGATCTTGATTAGGAGTATCTTTTTCTAGTACATGTCAAGTATCTATTTTGAAGTCTTGATCGATTTTGGGGGTTGGGAAGGATCAGGTGATGGTTTTGGGTGTGATTTGATTTTCGTCTAGAACATCAAAAATCCTTCAGGATGCTCCAAAATGACTCATCTATATCTATAATGATAGATCTTGATTAGGAGTATCTTTTTCTAGTACATGTCAAGTATCTATTTTGAAGTCTTGATCGATTTTGGGGGTTGGGAAGGATCAGGTGATGGTTTTGGGTGTGATTTGATTTTCGTCTAGAACATCAAAAATCCTTCAGGATGCTCCAAAATGACTCATCTATATCTATAATGATAGATCTTGATTAGGAGTATCTTTTTCTAGTACATGTCAAGTATCTATTTTGAAGTCTTGATCGATTTTGGGGGTTGGGAAGGATCAGGTGATGGTTTTGGGTGTGATTTGATTTTCGTCTAGAACATCAAAAATCCTTCAGGATGCTCCAAAATGACTCATCTATATCTATAATGATAGATCTTGATTAGGAGTATCTTTTTCTAGTACATGTCAAGTATTTATTTTGAAGTCTTGATCGATTTTGGGGGTTGGGAAGGATCAGGTGATGGTTTTGGGTGTGATTTGATTTTCGTCTAGAACATCAAAAATCCTTCAGGATGCTCCAAAATGACTCATCTATATCTATAATGATAGATCTTGATTAGGAGTATCTTTTTTCTAGTACATGTCAAGTATCTATTTTGAAGTCTTGATCGATTTTGGGGGTTGGGAAGGATCAGGTGATGGTTTTGGGTGTGATTTGATTTTCGTCTAGAACATCAAAAATCCTTCAGGATGCTCCAAAATGACTCATCTATATCTATAATGATAGATCTTGATTAGGAGTATCTTTTTCTAGTACATGTCAAGTATCTATTTTGAAGTCTTGATCGATTTTGGGGGTTGGGAAGGATCAGGTGATGGTTTTGGGTGTGATTTGATTTTCGTCTAGAACATCAAAAATCCTTCAGGATGCTCCAAAATGACTCATCTATATCTATAATGATAGATCTTGATTAGGAGTATCTTTTTCTAGTACATGTCAAGTATCTATTTTGAAGTCTTGATCGATTTTGGGGGTTGGGAAGGATCAGGTGATGGTTTTGGGTGTGATTTGATTTTCGTCTAGAACATCAAAAATCCTTCAGGATGCTCCAAAATGACTCATCTATATCTATAATGATAGATCTTGATTAGGAGTATCTTTTTCTAGTACATGTCAAGTATCTATTTTGAAGTCTTGATCGATTTTGGGGTTGGGAAGGATCAGGTGATGGTTTTGGGTGTGATTTGTTTTTCGTCTAGAACATCAAAAATCCTTCAGGATGCTCCAAAATGACTCATCTATATCTATAATGATAGATCTTGATTAGGAGTATCTTTTTCTAGTACATGTCAAGTATCTATTTTGAAGTCTTGATCGATTTTGGGGGTTGGGAAGGATCAGGTGATGGTTTTGGGTGTGATTTGATTTTCGTCTAGAACATCAAAAATCCTTCAGGATGCTCCAAAATGACTCATCTATATCTATAATGATAGATCTTGATTAGGAGTATCTTTTTCTAGTACATGTCAAGTATCTATTTTGAAGTCTTGATCGATTTTGGGGGTTGGGAAGGATCAGGTGATGGTTTTGGGTGTGATTTGATTTTCGTCTAGAACATCAAAAATCCTTCAGGATGCTCCAAAATGACTCATCTATATCTATAATGATAGATCTTGATTAGAAGTATCTTTTTCTAGTACATGTCAAGTATCTATTTTGAAGTCTTGATCGATTTTGGGGGTTGGGAAGGATCAGGTGATGGTTTTGGGTGTGATTTGATTTTCGTCTAGAACATCAAAAATCCTTCAGGATGCTCCAAAATGACTCATCTATATCTATAATGATAGATCTTGATTAGGAGTATCTTTTTCTAGTACATGTCAAGTATCTATTTTGAA
>NW_026605579.1:0-19750 GCF_945859685.1 Eupeodes corollae | reverse complement strand
AAATCGGACACGTTACAATCTTAAAATTGTAAAACTTTCTATTGTTGACATGACTTCACAAAAACATTTCAAAGTAACGAAACTTCTACCATAATTTCTATTCTAAGGCATCCTTAAATATTTGTTCCTATTAAAAAATCGATAACAATCATATTTATAACGAATTAAAAATCTGACAAAGGGAAACTGTTCACAAGAAAATCACATTTTTTTGGCTCCAATTCCAATGAATGCCGCATGAGAAATACCTATAACTTTATGCAATCTCTTATAACAAATCGCCCCTTTGTTCTTACAGCAAAATTAAAATTTTCCCAACATCATCATAATTTATCGTTACTGTCTTCATATTCGAACCCCCTTCTCCGCCGCTGCGCCGCCATCTCCACACATATAAATTCAATATATCTACCTTAAAATATGCCTACAACGATTTTAATCTCAAAAATTTTCCTACGACCTTTTTGCTAGCAATTAATTCAGACAAACATATGCCCAAGCCAAAACTTAACTCCACAAAAACTCACATAGACAAACATACATTACTACACACAGTGAAAAACGCAAAAAGACCCAAATTCCAACCAAGCCCCAAAGCATCTGAATAATTCATTCAGATCACAAAATCCCTGGACGAATCTCACACTTCCGTCTTTGGTTTTTGCAAAAGAGCAAGTAAGTCTCGGCCTAACACGCACGCAATGAAGACGGCAAAAAAAATATAAGAAAAGTAGAAAAGTAGAAAAAACCTAGAGAAGAATTATCCCCTGGAGACTTTACTAAATCCTAGAAAAAGTTTCATTTTCATACCAAGTTTCTCTCTCTCTTTCACTCCCAATCTTTGGTTTCACTTCCAATCAAATATCCTTTTTGAAGTTTTTTTTTGCAAAATTTTTCGTTTTATTTTTGTGTTTTTTTGTTGGTCGAAAATTCTACATGTGAACAAAGCAAGTTCCTCAGTACACACACGTCGTATCCTCCTTAAAAGCTTCCTTCCTGCTTTTTTTCCTTTCTAGTACCTAACTAGCACGCATTGAATGTAGTAAGAAGGAAAATAAAACACACAAACTTTTATCATTGAAAGAGAAATCGAAAATATTCAAGGAAGAAAAAAGAACCCAACTTAGCTTTGCAAATTTGTTTGCCCCAATTTTTGTCTTCATTTTCGTCCTTTGACTTTTTGGATAAAAATATGACTTACGAACAATAAAACCATAGGTTGTTAGTTATTACCATCCAGATCCACAGACCCGAAGAGTGGACAAGAGACGACATGAAAAATTTGGAAAAAAGGATATGCGAACGTGATAAAAAGAAGAAGAAGAAGAAAAAGGACGAAAACTTTCTCCTCACTCGAACAACGGGATTAACTTTAATTAGCCCCATGAAAGTTATTTATATCCCCGAGGACAATTTCCCTGGGATAAGAAAAAGAACGTAAGATACCCTCTCAACTATATACCAACCTTATACATTGGCTCAGCTCACACCATAATTGCGAGGCAGGAATACAGAAAGGACGAGGCAGGAAGGGCCTTCTATTCAAAGATTTAAAGAAGGCTAACAGCTAAAACAGAATTGTGGTTGTGCGAGCTTGAAGAAGGTCGCCAGAAGGCCCCCCAACGTAAACCTATGCCTACCCCAAATAAATTTGACTGTCAAATTCAGAGGCAGTAGACTTCATCACATTCAGTTATGTCCCCCTCGGCCCCCGCACCCTCTTCCTGATGCTTGAAGGAAGGTCTATGTACTATGAATATGTTACAGTGACGAGGACGATATGCGTGCAGAGGGGCACGTTTATAGTTTAGTTGGTTGTCCGTCGAGGTCATGTTAAGTCGATGGCCAAAAAACTTGATGAAGGCTCTCTTTATATGTACATACATACATAATAATAAAGTCCTCGTCCTAACAACAAATCATATAAACCTGGCAGCACTTCAAAGAGAGAGCCCGATCCATGCCAAACAAAGGACATCAACATCAAAATCAAAATCAACATCATACAAACATGCTGATGGCATTTGCACAGCGGTTTTAGTTTTGTCGAATGGCCGAAGGATGTGAATTGAGAATGAAAATGTGTGTGTATTTAGCTTTGTTCATCTGTCAAGATCCTATTCTGATGCTAACTCACATTCGAACTGATATTGAAAGTGGGTTGGTGTAGCCATTTGCAAATATATAGTATATGATACCTACCGACTCTGCTGATGCCAAGAGGCAGGAACATATTCAACTTAATCCCGCATACTCTTTGGGCTTAACTCGAGATCCTTTTTCCTTTTTACTATTTTTATTTTGCTGTTGTTGTTTTATTTTGTTCCATCACCTGTAAGTGTATGTATTTTCAAAGGATGAAGGATATTTGTATCCCTAAACAGGACAAACGTTTTAAATGGGACAAATTTGTTCTACAGGGCTCCTTCCTCACCTTACGCCACCACGCACATCACACAGGTTCAGTCTCAATTTCAGTTTTAGATGAAAGAAAGAAATAGACAATCGTAAGCTTAGTCTCAGGGATTAAAAAAGGATTTTTGCCTTGTGTGTATTTGTCAGTTGTTGTTATATGTCCTGTTTTCTAAATGTTGTTGTTTTAGTTTCGAGACAAGTCGAGTCCTTTTTAATACTATATCGTATACAGTAGAACTGGTGTTGTTTTTCATGCGACTTTCCTTTTTTTTTTGTTGTCTCTTACATTTGAGTGGGATTTGAAGAAGAATTGAAGGAGCACAGAAAACAAATAAGTTGACATATGCATGTTAATCTTAGGATGCTGTCAAGGATCAAGAACTTTCTATTGGTTTTCTTGTTTTTATTCTTGTTCTTCTTCTTTTACTTCATCTTCTTCTTCTTGACTTAATTTTATCTCATATCAAGAAAATATTGTTTTGTTGGCCTTTGGTCAGGTATTATAAGGTTGTCAGTCTTAGGTTTTGAATGATTATATTCATGTTTTGTTGTAAGTTTTACTTCTAGGGCTTAGTTATGGCATAGACATATCTTGAGTTCAATTATGGCATACACTTTATTATACAAGTATTATTAAAAAAAGGAAAGAACAAGCAAAATGGTTTTTTTAATTAATATCAAACTCGAAATTCAGGATCTAAAGTCTAATGACGTATTAAGATGTAGGCTAAGGAATAATTTTGGCTACCTTTGCCCTCTCCTACATTAAAAAATATCATATGATAAGAAGTTTGATTGGAAACACAAACGTTTTTTTTGCCTGTGGCGCTCATGAATATATAGTCCAATTTCCCATTACTCTGAAGCATAAATCCAGCTTTATTTCAATCGATGGCCTGTGTTCTGTTTTACTGTGGTGTGTGGCTTTTTAGTGCACACCTGTGACTTGAGAAAACTTTACGTGAGGCTATAGGCCTCTTTCAATATCATGCAATTGGGGACAAAAGAAGTTTCCATGTCATTGACATATGCCTTCGTTTATGGTAAGACCTGATCTGACTACCGGTGAAGCTACTATCTTATGATCAGAATTCTTCCCAAATTCGACAATCGATATACATATATGTATTTCCAAAAATAAGCATCATTGTTTCAGATATTTTTACGATGAAAAAAGGAGTCAAATTTGAATTGATGGCATGTGGTTAGTGCATTGGACGGTCATGCCAGAGGTCTTGGGCTCGATCCCTGCCTGTGCCATCTAAAGTTTATTCCCGGGTACTGCCTCTTGCGAGGAATTGACAAATTATCCAAGAGTAATTTTTGTCATGAAAAAGTGAATTCTCAAACTTGCCGTTCGGATTTGGCTTAAAAAACTGTAGGTCCGGTCCATCCCTGACAACAGTATCTGCACACAGAAATGGTTGAGAGTTGTAAGTCACTAGGTTCTAGTTCGCAACGCACTCTTGCGCCACCCAATTTATATTTAATCGTCATTTACTTACTACTAGGGTTACTTAAATTGTTGACGCTTAATTTCTTATGAACCAATAATTCTATCGACTTAAATTAAATTTAATATTATAAAATTGAAAACTAAAAAAAAAATAAGAAAAATATTGACTTCAATTTCTGCAAATTGTTTATTCTCTTTAACCAGCTATTTAAATGTTCTATGGAAAGATGCCTTTCGCAAACCCACCCACACACAAAGTCCCAAGCATCTTATCTGTAACTATCGTCTTAAAGCTAAATGGTCTGTTATTTAAAAACTGTTTTAACCTCTTGGTTGCGATGCTCTTTCCTTTAAATGTTAAAAACTCCAAGGTGATTGTATTTATTATCAACTCCGATTACCTCACTATTGTTCCACCATCTCTCCCAGATACTTCTGAATATCATAACTTTTGATTTCTAAGCAAACAGCAGTGCTTTTATAGTTTTTCCAACGAATTCTTTACTACACAGGAAGCATTGGAAGAAAACTTCGATGAAAAGAGCAAACAGGGAAGGGCCCAGTGAGCATCCTTATCAAACTCCTGTCCTTACTTTAAACCAATCTAACATCTTTTCATATTTCCGGATCGAATGCAGACTTGAAGTCGAAACACATGAATGATTCTATTATAGTTTTTAGTACAACAGTATGTTGTTATATGGAGTATCCTGGCCTCAATCCATCTTATTCGTAAACTATCGTTTAAATATTTAAAGCTATTCAGATTGACAAACGTCAATTCCTTCAAAAATGTGTATCTTAGTGCCAACAAGGAATTCAAACAATTATGCTCTGCCAAGAAAGTAAAATACGTTAAAAATCTGGCCGTAAAGGTACAACATAGTAAAAACTCTAAGGAATTCTGGTTCCACGTTCGTGAACTGAGTGGATTGCACCGAGGTATGAAGATTGCTGTAGAAGCTCAGATTTTAGCAGCACATTTTAAAACTCTATTGTCGGCTGACGAGCGTCTTTATACCTTCAGCTACGCAATGCAAGTCTTTTATGTGTCTGAATTGGACGCGCCGATATCTTTAGGAGAATTGGAGGCAACTCTTTTGGGAATGAAAACCAACAAAGCTGCAGGTATTGATGGTATCCCAGTTGAATTTCTCAAAAACAGCAATGACCAGCTCATAACGTATATCGTTAATTTTACGATATTTAAAAAAGGTGATGCGATGCAGCCCGAAAACTATAGAGGAATCTCAATACTCAATTCTCTAAGAAAGCTATTTGCAGGAATTCTTTATCGAAGAATTCGAACTGTATAGAAAGAACATACAGTTTAAGTATATTTCAAGCGGGATTTCGGTCTGGATTTTCCAGAATGGATCATTTTTGTCTTAAACTGCTTTGCTAGAAAATATTCTGAGAAAAATAAGAGACTATATGTACGCTTTGTTGATTTTAAAACCACATTTAATACCGTCAATAGACAGACTCTGATTTATAAGCTGGAGAGGCCTGGAGTGTCTCGGAAGATTCTGATGCTTTATAACAATTTCTTGTCGTCATCTAGTGCAGCAGGTTGGGATGGTTCCAATTTGTCAGAGTGTTTGGAGACGTCAGCAGGTGTCCCTTAGGGATGCATTCTAAGTCCCCTTATATTCGCGCTTTTTATCGATAATATCTCTAAAATGCTTCCTGGAGGCGTTGTGTTCGCTGGAACTCTCATCAAAGTTCTTCTCTACGCTGATGACCTGGTACTAATAGCTGACAACCCCTTTACTCTTCAATTCCAAATTAATCGTCTGGATGAATGTTGTAAAACTTGGGATCTCCACATCAATATCCAAAAACCCAAAATTATGATTTTTGAGAGTCGTAATAGAAGGGTGAGGCTACCTGAGGAAACGTGGAGGCTCAATAATCAACAGATTGACATAGTACGTGAATTGAAGTACCTTGGAGTTTTATTTACATCGAACTTAAACTTTGGCAAGCATACAAAGGATAAAAGCACTGAAGCTAAGCTGGAGCTCAATATCTTGTGGAAAAGGTTCTTTGCCAACCAAAACATTGACCATTCAACAAAATATCAAGTGTTTACTGCTACAGTGACCACTTGCATGTGCTATGGGGTGCAAGCCTTTGGTGTTACGCCCTTCGAAGAATTTGAAGCTGTTCAAAGATTTTTCTTCAAACGAATATTTCGGTTACCGAATTCAGCACCAACCTTTGCAATAAACGTGGAATCTGGCTTATCACCCATCTACATTAACAACAGCGCCTGCAGAGTATCTAATAAAAGTGATGAGGATAAATAATACCAGTCTTCATAAATCAATTCTGTTGAGACAACTGCAATTGAATCAGTATCCTTTTAGGGAGTGGCATCAGTTGGACCTGTCCAATGACCTTTCTCTTTCTTTAACAGAGGCGAACGTTTTCGAATAGAACAATATACTTACATTGATAATTATTAAGACTGATGAAAGGATATATGACCAGCACCTAACCAGAGCTTCTTCTTCAACCTCGAGGTTATTCTACAAGAACCTTAACCATCAAATTCTAACTGAGAATAGCTATTTCAACATTAAGTACTCGTCTGCGACTATAAGTACCATTTTCAGAGCAAGAGTTGAAATCCTTAATCTGAATTACATCCCTCATAGAACTGATCTTCAGCAGACTTGTGATTTATGCAACAGAAGAGAATGTGATGATGTTTACCACTTTATTGCTATTTGCCCTATATTACAAGAAATTCGGCGAAGTTCAAGAAAGTTTGATATCACTCAATAGCTTGTATGAAATATTAAATAGTGGTCGTGGTTGGTCTAATCTATACAAATTTTGAAAACACGCTTTAGATTATCAGAATAGTTTTTGATAATTGTATTCTCTTAATATTTCTTTAAATAGTTACTTTTTATGTGGCAAATCATTACAATTATTGCAAAAAAATCAAAATAATATAAAATTATTAGTTTTTATTTATGTGGCAAATCATTAAAATTGCAAAAACTTCACGGTTATCGCTCTCCCATTATTCCATTATTTATTTATTTATATTATACTTATGTTTGTTGCTCTTAATCAATTAAAATATTCACTTCTTATATTGTGTATAATCAAAATTATAAGAACCACACAGACTAAATATTAGCTAAAATTTAAAGTTTCTGATTAAAAAAAAAATTATATTTGTTTTGGTATATGAACATACTCGTATGCAAATCATTTTGTAAAATTATTGTTTATTACATGATTATTTTCTTTTATTTTTCTATTATTTATTCATGAAATCTCATATCCGTATTCTTAAGATTATAATTGTATCAACATCGAATCGAAAAAAAAATAAAGAATTTATCTATCTATCTATCTATGTATCTACTCACCAATCATATTATTGCTAGTGATTCATATATTAAGACGACGTTTCAAAATAATTATAAAAAGCTTATATGAGGAATTCAAGAAAAATATTCCCATATAGTTTTCCGGATCTGCTGTACTTCCTTTTATGAAGATAGGAACTATCAGAAATTCTTACAAGTTAAAAACTTGTAAGATTATGTAGGAATTCCATCCGATAATACTTGCTTCAATATTTGGTGCAGCACATAAAATCGGTGCCTGTGTCACCTAATGTTTATTACGGGTACTGCCTTTTGCGAAGAATTTTTCAAGAGTAATAATTCTTGTCATGAAAAATGCTTTCTAAAGTCGGTCATTTTGATTTGGAATAAAAACGTTATAACTGAAATGTCTCGCACATAGAAATTGTTAAGAGTAAGTCCAACTGTCTTCTATACCTTTCTACATTCAAGTGCCTCCATTGAACTTTGGCAGCAACGCCAAATTTGTATCTCCATTCTCAATACTATATTCCAGTTATACCGTTGTGATGATAGGAACTTGATCAAAAAATGGTACTGGGTCAACTTCAAAAATCTTGACGTGCATATTTCATTCGCCATCTTCTAGACTTTTAATCAGTCATTAAATTTCCTTGCTTGCAAACAAAAGTGTACCCTCCAGCTTTATCAGATGCACCAGTGCCATTCAGGATTCTCAGTCCAAATGTGTTAACTTCACGAGTTTCCTTCTACATTTACTGCTCCAAGCTCTGTACCCGCTTTGGAAAGTAAGATCGAAAAAACACTGTTATTATCCTGAATCAGCATAAACTCCTTCCCTTTTTCTAAATCATTTTCCCAGTGATTTAAATTCAGGCATAGTAAGAAAATGGTATATCGTTAGCATTTGGATTTAAGTTTTAAATATTTGGTTTTGGCATGACCGTTATTCACTAACCAGCATGCCACGGGTACAAATTTGGTTTTATCAAAAGTTTTAAGATCAAAAATGGTGTTTTCTAGTTGTTTTTTGTACTCAAAAAACCACCCACCGCTTTCCCTTAACGTTATTTCTTACTGCTAGTGTTAGTTTTATTTTCACAATTTAAGAAGTTTTCTCTTATTTCCAACTCATAAATAAAATAAAACAATACAAAAATTGTAATGTATTGCATTTATTAAGTATTGTTTTTTGGTATTGTTTATTAACTAAGTGTAAGTAATAAACGTACAAAATAAAATAACGTAGACCTGTTTCTATAACGAATGGACAAATCTCTTCTTTTGGTCAGTTCAAAAGTGTTTTTTTTTTTTGTCTGTTTCCAAAATGGACCCCCTAACTTTTTCCACAGCAAGGATATGGTCAGAGTTGACATTTTTCTTTTAATTTTATATACTGTACTTATAGACTTATACTCATAGCATGCCTGGGACGTGCCTTGCGTATTAAATTATAATGATTTACTTTTATGGTAAACTTGTTTGTTTTTATTAAATCTCTTCCATTAAAATATGTATAAACATTTCCTCATCTGCTGTGTGTTATTGTCAATGTCAAGTTAAAACTTCCTATGCAAATTGAAGTAGGTACATACACATACATATATTCACTATACACTACAAACTTACATAAATTTATTATATCCATTAAATTTTCTCTCATTTTCCAAAATATACAAATGTACATAAAAACAAATACACATAAACCTCAAAATGATACTTCTGAATTGTTGAATTATTATTTACTGACATATTTTCCATTTTGTATTCTTATAATATTATTCTCTTACTTGTTCATGCCTAAGGAGCATTAGGGAATTCCTATACAAGGAACGCAGTTGTAATATAGGTATAGGAAGGACATCAGAAAATAAATAAAATTAAAATTACTTCCGCTTTCCTGCTGATGCTGATGCTAATGCTGGTTCAAAGTAAGGAAAGAGGAGGAGAAAAGAACTTCACTTCACTTCATTTAACGCAGAATTTTTCTTTGCATATTATATTTATTTTTTTTAACATTGGTTCGGCATCGTTGCGTGATTTACTTTTCTTAGAAAAATACCACAATCTTTTTAAAAAAAAAGAAGACAAGAAGAATTATTTTCCTTTCACTACAATTTTATCATATCATTTATGTCTATTCACGGGTATCTTCGTTTTCCCTTCAATGAAATCTTTAAATTCAATTTTCCATGAAAAAAAATCTTCTTAAGTTTTATTTTTTCGAAAATACTAAAACTAAAGCATAGACATTTTATTTTTAATCAATATAACAAAATTCAAATGATGTTTGCGATCATAATCCTTGCGAATAAAAGTAACCATATTTATTTGTTCCTTATATTTTTGGTCTTTGAAATTCCAGAGATATACTCGTACCGTATATAATATCTTCGAAATCGTCAACACAAAATTCTGAGGGAAGAATGAAATCGTATAAGCTCCTAGATCGAAGAAGATGACGGTATGGAAAACTGAAAAAAGAATAACTGACTAAGGACATTGCATTACATACTATAAAAATTTACATTCCTAGAGGCGTTATCGAATAAGGAAGATTCATATTTTCGACTGCTTTTTGAGATTTGTTTCCACAGCAAGCAAAGAAATCAGTGATGTTATATTTAAATGAATGAAAAATAACGAATTTAAGTTATTTATAAATTTCTTAAAACAAAGAAATAATTTAAGTTATTCGACTTTTTTCGATAGGTATGATAGCTTAGGTACATGAAACATGCATGAAAGTATTTTTTCAATATTTGTTGACACAAATTTGAATTTAATCTTAGTTTTTAAATTTTGTATGTACGCATTTCAAACATAATGACAGATATAAAAGCAAAATAATTGTCGTCTTTCAACCATTCTTGTGTTAGAGTAATGTCAGGAATGGAAGGGACCTAGAGTTTTTATATCAAATCAGAACGCGTAATTTGTTAATTCTTTGCCAGAGGAAGTACTATTGAAAGGTGACAAAGCCAGGGATTGAAGGCAAGATCTCTAGCAATCCTATACGCACTTACCATCACCCCACTTTTACTGACAAATTACTTGTTGGATGACACTGTTCTATTTTTAGGGATTAGCCACGGATACTGTAAAAATCATAACGAGTAACAAAATTGCTATTTCACTAAAAAAATAATGAATATTATAAAATTTAAATCGAACATAATTTTAAACTTTAAAGATGTATGCAGATAAAGTTTTGTATGACTTAAGATTGCTTTTTGTTGCTTTTTCAAAAATGTTCGTTGTTATAAACTTTTTAAAAAGTTATGAATCTTATCACACATAACCTCATATCGAATGCTGTAAAGTTTTGAACCAGTCCAGAGATGGTCTAAACCAGGTAGAAAAAAGAAGCTGAGTTTAGACCCACACTGTTAATTTCCCATCAGTATCCGCGCTTCGATTTTTTTCAAGACTCTAAGCAAATATTGAAAACAGTATTTTGTAAACGATAAAAAAATTTAAAGTCACTATCTTTCTTTGTTTTCAAGAAACTTTAGTGAAAAAAACATTTGTTACCAATCGATTTCTTGTTCTTTTTGTAGGTTTTCGAGTTCTGTAAAAAAAATGTCAATTTATTTTTTCTAAAAATATTAACTAAAAGTTAGCAACAAAATTTTTCATATGATAAAATAGGTCTGACTACAATATCTTTTTTTGTTCCAGACATTTTTAGTAGAAAAACATTTTTATAAAATTTAGCAGCATTTTTATTTATAAAAAATATCGATTGGATTTGTCTAAGAAACTTATCCTGCGTTAACAACAGGATTTGGCATAATATTGAATCATTTTTAAATTAATACCTTCATCTATTTTCGAAATATTTGAATCGAACTTCATTTTATCAAATTGCAGTTCTTTATATCTTTTAAGAAATCCCGTTATTTAAATTTTCTAAAAAAACATATTAAATTTCAACATCGCTTTTCTTCGTCTCAGGTCTTTTATCCTATTGATCAAAGACAATCCTTTGAGGGACACCCTTTTTATTTTTTCATTACTGAGTTTTCCTTTTACGGTTCCAACACTGGACCAATTTAGACAAATAAAAAAAAAAAACTAATTGTGTGGCGCAACAATCTTTTGAGAACTAGGGCCAAGTGACTTACAACTCTCAACCATTCGTGAGTGCGGCTAATGTATTGAGGGATGGAGACAAATAAGGTGTCAAAAAAATGGAAGTTTTCCATAAATTTGTTAAAAAACTCAACTTTTCATTGTAATGAAAATATGAAATAATGGAAACGATCATTTAGTTTCTCAATACATCATATTTTTTGGGACGAGTTTCTTTTTTTAAGTTATGATTGGTCTAAGGATGATGTAATCCAGGTGATAAACCGTACCTTAGTGGACATCTCATACCGGTAACAAAAAATCATCCCAAGAAACATGTAGCACCTTAAATCGAAGATTAATAGTAATCGTTATAATGTTACCACGGTTAACGAATATCATGCTAATGCCACAAAGGAAATAGTGTCGCTAAACGTATTTGGAAATTAAGGATTTGTATAATTGTTTACCAGAAGTCTTGGGTTCATCCTCCTCTTGTCATGAAAATTGCTTTCTCAAACAATTCGGACCTCATTTGATATATTGTTTGGCCAGAAAATCCTTAGGATGTTACGAAAAGGCTTGCAAGTTCTTGTAATTGTTGAAGTAATCTTCCAAGTGCTGCACCCTTAAAGAAGCGAAACATTTGCGCGAAACAGTCGTAGCTTTGCTCTTAAGCTGAGTTATTCCACTAAATTTTCCATAGCATACCGAACGCCGCTTTTGCTTTTGCCGATGCGGCAGATGAGACGATACTTCGAAGGTATTGAAAGCTCTATACTTTTTCTCTCTACACATTTATTGTCTTGATACCTTAACATTTTATTTATTGAAAATGAAAAATTTAGGCTAAAATATAGAACCAAAGATACTATCAGAGTTATAAGTATGTGAAACAGATAAGTGAATTTTCCATTTTCTCCAATTCTTATTCCGTGTTTGTGGAATATTTTATAGTTTCGAAAAAATGGTTAAACTTAGTTGGTTTTATTCCTAATTTGAAACTAAAAGAGGTAATAAATAATTAAACAAATTGAAGAAAATCTGTCCCAAGTCTATAGCCCAACTACCTTGAAACAAAGTTGTTACAACTGATAATACACATAGTCAATATTTAGCAGACCAGCAAACCGGCTTTTACACTCCAGATTTCTACAAATTAGTTAGCTTATAGAAAGCTTATCATAAGTGCTTGTGTAAGTTCTTATTAATCAACATAGTAGAATTATAGTTCAACACACGCACAAGGTCTAGGTTGCTCTGCTCCTCCAACACCAACATACTTAGACCAATAGTTGGTACGTTGTGATACATCATGGATCTTAAGATCTACTTTACTCCAAAAACCAGATTAGTCTAAGCTAGCTATAAAGAATTTCAGAAAAAAGATGTCAGAACTTCGTAGATCACTAGGATCATTGTTGTAAAAGTCTTCGAGGTGAAGTCTTCGTCTTTGTGATAACATAGAAACTACGAGACTTTCTCCTATTTTTCTTCATCCATGCAGCTTCTGAAAAAATCGTTAGCAGCTCTAAGACGCAAAACAAAACAATCCCTTTAGCAGTGTAATGTAAGGACTCCCATATTTAAGGTTACACAACAGTGGTTGTCAGTGATGGATTAGGACACAATAAGATTAGTTAAATGGTTCATTGTGATACCACATGAATCTTGAGGCTTTCTCATATGCACAAAGAAACCAGCTTGACTCTCTGATCGAAACAAAGCATGAGCTTCACGAGGCCAGTTTCCATCAAATGTGATTGGAGTCGGTTTTGAGCTTTCCGTTACAACGCCCATGACTCTATGTTGTAACTCTTCTTTGATCAAATACCATTAATATCATTCCTGTCGATAATTGCAATCTTTTCATTTACAATTTTACTGAACAACTGTTTCCCTTTACCGGGATACGAACGAACAGGTGATGATATTAAGCACTTTGAGTCGATAGATCGTTAATAGATAGGATGAACAGAAAAGGGCCAAGATGGATTCCCTGGGGAACAACAGATTGAGCAACAAAAGTTTCGGAAAGACAATTTCTAAATTTTACCTCATAGGATCTGTTTTCAAAGTATTATTTGATCCAATCTAAGAAAAATGGTAGAAAACCAAAAGCTTTGAGTTTAAATAAAATAATTCCGTGGCTTAGTTGGTCAAAAGCTTTAGTAAAGTCAGTGTATACACAGTCAACTTCATAACCTTGTTCTAAGGCGTTTGAACATGTGTTGAGAATGTGAGGAGATTAATAACGGTTGATTTTTTTTTCACAAAACCATGTTGCTGCTCGCAAACGATATTTTTACTAAAATATGCTACGCTTTCACAAACAACTTGTTCAAATACTTAAGAAATGCAAGAAAGCTTTGTAATGGGCCTGTAGTTGCTTATATCCGACTTAATACCTTTCTAGAAAACTGGTGTTAGAAATGACTCCTTCCATATGCCTGTTTTAAGAGAAAGTTTGAATAAGAACTTAAGGGGTTCAACTAAAGCCTGTTTTAAGAGAAAGTTTGAATAAGAACTTAAGGGGTTCAACTAAAGCATTACTACACTTTTTTAGTACTATCGGGGGAATACCATCGCGACCGGCTGAACAGTCATCATTGAACGCGGATAAAAGATCAAGGACAGTACTCTGTAGCACAGGTATGTGACTACAGCTAGTTTTCGAAATGGAGTGAAGATTATGAAAATACACTTCATCAACTTCTTCAGGGCTATTAACAAATGACTCACGGAAATTCGTTGCGAAAGTGTTACAGATATCAAAAGTTCATCTAACGAAACGTTCTTGTAAGTGAAGTTAACTGGAAAGCCATCTGATTTTTTCTTTGAGTTTACAAAATTCCAATTTTTTTTAGGATTCTTATTTCTTATTTCTTTTGTTACGCAGTAAACGCAATTCTTTCGTGTACCAAAGGTGGCTAAAATTTGTATTTCTTGATTTTTTTATCGGTACATTTAAAAAAAAAAAAACAATAATTAAGGATCCTATAAAAAGTGGAAACTGCTTCGTCAATGTAAGAAAATGCTAGGGTATCAGCAATTCCAGAAATGGTTAAATCTTCAGACAACTGCTGGAAATTGGCTCTTCTGAAATCAAAATTATATAAGCAATCAAAAGAATTACTGTGATTAGTAAGGTGATTACTTAAGTCAAAAACAAAAGTCCAAAGGGGGATGATATTTGTTAATATTATTAATTCCTGATCTAGATTCTAGAACAAAGGTACTAATAGCGTCAGAAGAAAAGACTAAATCGAGAATTCGATTTTTTGAGTTTTTAATACAGCTTGTTTGCTGTAAGCCAGTAAGAAGGACTTTATCGAGAAGAGATAGTTCCATTTGTGAAGAAGAAGGAGAGTCTTCAAGGCAGGATTCGTCTTCGGATGGAATCCAGTCAATGTGTGGTGTGGTAAATTAAAATCACCTAGAAGTAAGATATTTATGTCAGAGCTGGACAAATTTATAAGATAGTCTAATGCCAAGGAGAGATCGTTATAAACATACTCCAAACTTTTTGGAATAATGCAAACGTTTAAAATGAAAAAAGTCCTAGTCTGTACCATTATCTTTACATATACCAGTTCAATTGGTAATACAAATGCAAGATACAGAAGAAGAGAAACATGTATTTTTTACCGTTATGAGTATACCTCCACCTAAATCCTTTGCATTACCAACATGACGATCGTTTCTTTAAACTTCAAACTCTTGACTGAAAATTTCAGTGTCGGAAAAGCTTGAATTAAAATATTAAATTTTATTTATTTCTATTTGGACCAAAATTACTTTTTTAATAACATCTCTGGTTTAATCCGTCAATCCTTGTAAAAATCATATTGAATTTCCATTTTCCATTTGACTAAAGGCAAACTTTATACTGTTGATTTTAGCTCCCATTTCAAATACGATTCGCGTCATATGTTGCGGCTTCTTCGTTTTTTTTGTTGTTGTTGTTGTTTTGATATAAAAGGATACGATGAAGGAAGAAGAATTTAGGACTTAAAGAAATAGGGAAGAAATCTTTTTTATTCAATTCAGTCAGTCGCACTCTATCAACTACTGTAGATAACTTGGTTAGGCAAGCAATTTGACGCTGCCGGTTGTCAATGAAGGACTTAACTTTCGAACACCTTCTTAAGAAAAAAAATTGAAGTTTTTGAGAAGGATGTAGTAGCTCTTCTGTTACTGATTCTGAGAGGTGAGTGCAAACATACAGACCAACAACCACAGGGAATCACAAACATATGAAAATTATGGCTTTTTTTAGAAAATAGAAAAAATAAAAGAAAAACTGCTAAGATGTTAGAAATGGTGTGTTTTTTAAGGTTAAGAAGATGTATATAGCCGTGGTATATCTTTCGCACTTAAGGAAAACTTCGAAACATCAAGGTCGTTCTTGTGGTGGCATATGCTTGTCATCTTTGGTGAACCTTTACCGAAAGTGAACAAGGAAAACAACAGACAACAACAAAAAAAAGAAACTTTGTTTGATTTGTATTCCAGAGATGATAGCACTCAGAGTTCTGAACAAGATGCGAATGATGATTGGTTAAGGTGGATGAGAGGAGTAAAATACACACATTTTCGCTGCCTCGTCTTCACCTTTTGTGTCAGAAGACAGGACATGTGGGATAAGTGAGATTTTCCACCTTATATTTTATTTTTTTTCATCATCTTGATGCTTTTCTTTCTTATTTATTCCTTTGGTTTATTGAGTTGAGTTGAGGGTAAAGGGAGAGAGAGGCCAGAACAAAAAAGTTGAGACGTTGAAAGGTCTTTCATTTTTGGTATTTTTTTTTTTTTTCATTTTAATGTCAGTTGTGAAGATGAAGAGTGAAAAAGGAACTCTAAACAAATTCACACATGTTCCTTTGTTCCTTATTTTTGTAATATCTCTTGTGATATCATATAAAACATAAAAACGGACTTATATGATGGTGGCTTTGGAGGTATAGTGTGAAAAGTGTAGATGTTTTCTTTTTTTGTTAACAAAGGTTATAAATCATCGTACCTACAAACATATAGAACTTTTTGAAAAGTTTAACGGTTCACGCAATGCATAGCAATTTTTTTTCTGTTTGCTGTTTTTCCGAAAAAAAATAAAGTTTTAAGTTTTTTGAAGGAAAAGTTTTGTGTTTGGTGCGGATAACATACATTTATCTCCTTCAGCATACTACACAAACTTTTTTTTTTTTTCTTAAAGGTGGTGGATTTATTCTTATTCTTCTTATTCTTTTTCGCATTTTCATATTTTTTCTTTGTTTTTATTTCTTTTGAGTGCAGTCATTGGGAAATAAAATTATGAATTATGGTTATTGAAATAAATTGCCTAACAGGTACTTTTCCATTAATAAACTGTGTGAGAAGTGTTACCATAATGGCAATAAAATAGTATGGGTAGAGATTATATTATATATATTGTAAAGGAAACTCGAGCCCATTTACTTCAAGGTTTATTATTTTCTTTTATTTTTTTTGTGTTGGTTTTAATGATTTATGAGTACCTAAGTTTTATGTACTTATGTTTGGTGTGAGAAGATAAGTTTTAGTCCCCTGAAACTTGTTCACTGCATATAAGAGCTTAAGGATTTCTTTTATTAAACACCAAGTTCTAAAGATTTTCTATAAATTAAATTCTTTGGTAAAATTTCTATAATAACAATTTTTTTCAATTCTGCCCTTCCCAAACATTTTTTTTTATCAAAGTCATATAATTCTCGAGAAAATATAGTATATATTCATAGATTTGAAATTTCTGTACAAATTTTATAAAATGAACAGTTCAATGTTAATAAAACGTCGAGTAACAACTGAAAATTCAAAAATTGTCTTTAACGGCCTTAAGGTCAAAAAACGAAAGAAAATAAATGATTTTGTCTCGAATATTTCGTAAAAATTAACGAATTCATTTTAAGAAGATTCCAACTGAATGGTTTTTCTATAAAATTAAAAATTCTGCAAGAGATTCTACTTGAATGTTTCCAAAATAGATGAAAGTATTCACTTCAAAATTATTTCATTTTATGTAAAATGTTGTTGTAGGTAGTTCTATAAGCTTTCAAAAATGCTGCTAAAATTTATAAACATTTTTACTAACTTTTAGTCTTACCTATGGAGTGATGGTTAGTGAGAAAGCGTATATTCAGAAAAAAGAATCAAAATGATCTTCCGTGTCCGAAACTATATAGAACAGAGATTACTTCTAACATCACAAATAGATCTTGACAAAGCCATCTTTTACGATGATGACTTTAACGTAATTGAATATTGGGGGGGGGGGGGAAGGTGAAAGCAGTAGGAGCTGCTTTCCAGCAAGTATATACATATATTGAAGACAGCTTTGGCTCATCCTCTCCCGATAAAGGAAAAGGATAACTTAATCAGGCAAAATTCGGTAAATAAGTCTTCTTCCGATCATCAGCAAGGTTTTCGAAAAGATAATTGATAGGGCTCTGACTAAGTGTACTGCGGACAACATAATAATCCGTATAATTCGTTCGGTTTCAAGGCAGGAGATGATACTAATAATGCTGCGTCTAAGCTCGTTTCTGATATCAGGTAAAAATTGAAATTAAAATACAATGTACGGGTGCTCTTCTAGTTGTTTTAGAAAAGTCTTTCGACACCGTATGGTTAGAGGGTCTTTTTCTGAAACAAAGCATTGTTATACATTCTTTAAGATAATGCTTATTGTCAAAAGTGGCAATAAAACTTTTATCATTACTTTTGAA
The DNA here is from genome assembly GCF_945859685.1 of Eupeodes corollae. NCBI lineage: Eukaryota > Metazoa > Arthropoda > Insecta > Diptera > Syrphidae > Eupeodes > Eupeodes corollae. The sequence goes on along the minus strand of NW_026605579.1, from coordinate 1,709 downwards.
ACTAAAAATAGTCTTCAACATGTGGCGGTTAGTTCGACGATTCTTTTCATCATTTACACTAGTGATCTGATAGGTATTCTTACTAAGACGTTGCTTAAGCCAACGCGACAATTGCGTACAGGTCGATGTTATAAGAATTTTACAAGAGATTTTGACAAGTAATACAAAGTATATGCCTTGGAGTCAGAGACAATTCTGTTGCTGACTACATTGGCTACGGTCACGAGGGATACGTGTAAGAATTAAAGCAAGGTGGTCATCGTTGATCTTTACGGGCAGCGATTAACGTGAAGAAGTGAAGTGAAGTACCTCAATATCTGGTAATGTCTTACACGCTGCAACGATTTACATCGAACAGTCGAATCTTCTTACATTTAGTGCTATTAGCATGAGCTAGGACTTTTGACCAACAATTCAATTTTCTGGCCCATCTATTCGAAGGACGAATATTTTGAAAGTGCATGCTTGAGCGGCTGTATCCAGAACCACATGTCGTCTAGGTCCAGGTTTCAATTTGGGCCTTACAAAATTAGTTATCGTCATGCAGCGCTCGCTGTTGACGGTCACCGCCTCACTTACGTCCTTTTTAAAAAAAGTACGGACCAATTACGCCATTGACCCAAAAACCACACTAAACGGTTTAGTATGTTTTATAACCTGCTAAACCTCGCGTGGGTTGGTGCCGGCCGTCCCATATACCGCAATTTTGCTTGTTGACAAAGCCAATTATCCAAAAGTATGCCTTCTCCCTAAAAATGATTTTTCGGCCAGAACTGGGGTCTCCCAAACGATCATGAACTTTGAGCTCCTGGGTCAGTTGGGTCTTGTACGGGTATAGGCCTGACGCAAAATTCACCAAATTGAAATCTGCGAAAGGCCGTTCTGGTAGTCCTTGTGCACGGCTAGGAAAAGACTGCTTCGGGTTCTGCTGTACACTTTCACGGACCGTGACGATGTTTCCAGCCGATCTTGCGTTCCTTGAACGGTGTAAGCTGATTATTTACTTTACGGGTCGTCTTAAGTTTATCTACCAAACTCTGAAGAGTCGGCTGTGAAGCGCCACCACGTCTACCGTAAAATGGCCGCAATACGCGCAACGTTTGTGTTAAAGAACACTTGCTTTGATAATAAAGTTTTATTTGTTTTATTTGAACGTGCTGTTCAATCGTTTAACTTGCCATTATGGTTTGGCATAAACAACTGAATAATAAACAAAAGGTTTGACACCAAAACAAAAAGGCTGCCACGGGGCGCCAAAATCAACCCGTGCCAATTGAAAAACCCTATAGTGGAGCATTGGCTGGCTTACATATGTATGTTATGTTCCTGTTTTTTACTTTAATGGTTTGGTGTAAAGTAGAATAGAGAAGGTGTAAGTAAAAGAAATCATTAAAAAGATAGACAAAGATATACAAAAATCAGTACAAATAACAAAGAAAACACAAAATCTAAAAGTCATTATGGATAGTATTATATAGATTTACTGGGACTGTCTGTAGGTCCCATCCATTCCTTAAATGATTCGCAGACAGGAATGATTCAGAGTTGTAAGTCACATTTCACACAGTAACAGTTTGACTTCCGTATATTATACACAATGAATATAAAAGTAGATAATATTAAAATAAACAGTTATCCCTTTGACTATTCTATTGATGCAATTCAAAAGAATTTTGAAATTTTTTTCAATTCATCAGAAGTGAAATCTG